>NW_027494272.1:0-86844 GCF_021521415.1 Bidens hawaiensis | reverse complement strand
AAATATCAATGCTCATTTTGCTTAAACGGCCGCGACGGGTTGAAAACGCAGTGGTGGTTATGCACCGGTGAGAATTTAAAGTAGTCATCGATTAAGAACTTTGTAGGACTTTATGGACAACGCAGTCGTTATCACGATCTTCTGATGTTGATGAGGGAACGACCAATGTTTGCTCTTCTGGCCAGTTTCCACTCAACAATAAATCAAACCATTTAGTATTGTCTAAGGATTTCTAAACTGACTAACCAAATTTTTATCAAAACTAACCATGAAACCATATTGATGACTGGTTTGTGCGGTTTTAACCTGAATCATGAACACTCTAGTTGCACCTTTTTGAGGACACGGACAAGGATAGGACTTCGGTAAAACGTATGGTTAAGGGTAAGGACTTTTAGAGAAAGTGTATATTTTTGCCTTAGCTTTGCA
This sequence comes from Bidens hawaiensis, assembly GCF_021521415.1. Classification (NCBI taxonomy): domain Eukaryota; kingdom Viridiplantae; phylum Streptophyta; class Magnoliopsida; order Asterales; family Asteraceae; genus Bidens; species Bidens hawaiensis. The sequence continues at coordinate 86,415 of NW_027494272.1, read as the reverse complement.
TTAGGAGCTTAGATTTTCTTATATTTCTGGTAGCCTTTGCCTTTTATTTTTTTCTTGTATCTGTGTCTCTTTGGTATTTGTTTGTTATTATTATACTTTGTCATCATTTTTATACTATTTGTAACTTACTAATACTATATTGTTATTCATTTAATTTTAAGTTGTTAAACTCCATGAGAAACACTCAATGTTTTTAATATACTTAATTTTCATGTACATATGTAGGTTTGAAGCTGGCGTCTCCTTGAAAGCAACTTTCGAATACCCTTAGATAGACGTTAGTTAGTGTATGTTATAGAACAAATATGATATATCTATGGATTATCTACCTATATTAATAAACAAAAATAATAATGATGATGTGTCCTAACCACATTCAATCTTTTCTAATCTTTATTCTCTTTAATACAAGCTATTCATGGGTCATGTGTTTAATTGGTATGACTCATTAGTTGTAACTATATGAAAAGGTATTTAATGTAATTTAAATCATATTAACTTTTACCAACTCATTAAATCTAATTTCACTACTAGATATATAAAGTTTTACCATAATTTTTAAAAAAACATATAAACCATAAACCATTGAATATATATAATAAGTTTAAAATCAAACAGTGAATTATTAAATAAGTTAAATAATGATTTATGAACCATTATCGTATAATAGATATTTAGTTACATGTGTACATCAAATTTCGTTGAATAAATACAATATTTATAATCTTACAGTTTGTAAAACATTATTTAACTTACATTCCTACTGATCATATAAAACATCTTTAATATATTTAGGTACCAATACATGATTTTATGTCATACTAAAACATTACTTTAATATTAAGAAAATCTATAATTTAAATATGTAACATTTAAAGTGTGTGATAATATTAAAAGTAATCTCTAAATTCAAAAGAAAACCCCTAAATTACATATGATTAAATACCTAAATTTCGGTCATTTGATAAATCCCGTGTAATCATGGGTTCAAAAGCTAGTATGTATATATATACAGGTGTCGTCAGTCATGTGTTAGTGTCTATGTGTATCTGCTTGTATGCCGGGTGACATCTCAATATCTCATGTGTTTATGTATATGTTATATGAGCATGTGTATTTTTGCATTTGCCATATGAACATACGTGTGTGCCATTTAGACCATTTCTTATACAGTACACTTTCTCTAGAACGTCAACTAATTATCCTAAATTAGAACCATGGTGATGTAATGGCTATGATTGGGCAAAGTGGCGAAACACCATTAGGCCATGTCAATTTGTATTTTTTTATTCCGGTATCGTAACGGTAACGAAAAGCGACCGAATTCATTTCGACTCACCGCCTCAACGCCCGAGACTGACAGTGCTCGGGTTTTACCAACGCCCGAGTTATACCGACTCATTGTCGCAACACCCGCGATCGACATCGCCCGAGCGGGTTTCACCAACGGCCGGGTTTTGCCGATCGAATAAATATCGTTTTACATATTATATTTTTTTTATATGTTAATTTTTTTATATGTTAATTTGATGAATTTATTTTTTGGGTTTTATCAGCGTCGTTTATACTACAATGAATGTAACCAATACCGACTAAATTCACATTGACTCTCCGTTGCGACGACGGGTTTACCGTACAAATTTTCCACCGCTGCCGTCACGAAATTTTTAATATGTTGGTTTTTTTTGGTTATAAGTTATGAAAATGTCGCTAGTGTTCTGCATTGACAGGTTATTTTTTTTAATTTTGTATTCGTATCTTCACGAACTTAATCCATACCAACCGTACCCACATATGCATTGCCACAACGCAATAGACACATAAACATATTCCCCCTCGACGTAACACACTAGATATAACACTAGTTATGAACGATTTTATCAGTGCTTCACAACCCAAATCCAATCCTACCAAAAACTATATTGTGTCTAGTTATTAATAAAGGAAAATCACTAGACTAGTCCTTGACTAAATGAATTATAAATATTGCTATGCAATTTGTCGAATTATATATATGTAGATAAATATCAAATATTGGTGCCAAAACTCCTTTATAGAAATTCATTGGTTTATTATTTATGCTTTTGTTTTCAGTTCCAACAAATCTGTTGGTATAGCAAGTTGGTATTCAGCCAACTTCTTTGTATTCAAGCTGCCTGACCGGGTTCAATTATTGGACACTTCATACCCATGTCATTTATATTTTTTATTTTGGTGGGTTATCTTTGAATTAAGGTTCACTTCTTCTTTTTTTACGCATAATAATTTGAGGAAATTAAGTTTAGATTTACTTTCAGTATCGTATCATAAGACACCTAGCAAATAATAAAATTATTTTTTATGTTTATTCTCATACGATAACGAACCTAACTAGTACTACCGAATGTGTGTCAATTCGCCGCTACAATGTTCGTGTTCTGTCAATTTTTTTTTGTTTTAAATTTGTTAATTTTCGAAATTATTTTTTATGCTTAGTTCTAGTGTCGTGGCTAACCTATCGATACCGATCGAATTTTCCGTCACAAGGCCCGTATTTTGCCAACCGAATAAACTTTGTTTTACATATTACTTTGTTGTATCATAAGCTATACTCTTACTAATTTATTTTTCTAATTTAGCGTCGGTACCGGTATGAACCCAACCGATATCGACCGTATATGTGCCGCTTTAATCATAAGTTGTAAGTCTGCTGGCACTATCTCGGGCGTTCACATATATTTCTTTTTTTGATTTAGTTTAGGGTCTTGACGAACTTAACCGATACTAACTGAATTTGCGTTAAACCGCTGCCGCAACGCGGCGGGTTTCAAACCTAGTTATCAATTAATATTTTTTTGACGTCGAAGGACGAAGAATGGCTTAGAAGAGGATGGCGCATGAAATGAAGGGTTGGCACATGAGATGATGTATAGCATCATATGGCATAGGAGATAAAGAGCGCATGAGGTGACGTGTTGTTTCTATGGTGTGTAGAAGAAGAAAAAATAATGGCTAAATATGTATATGAATTGTCACATTGGCGCATGAGAAAGAAAAATAATGTCGCAATAGGTGTAGTGATTGGTTGGCACGTGAAGTAATGTGTTGCAGTATATGGCGCATTAAGATGATTACATCTTGACTATTCAAACTTAAGGTTATTAAGGTTATCTCTTAACCATTAAGATACTATAAATCATAAAAAGGTAACTTTTTAATGACCATTAAGAGACTACCAAACAGTCTTTAAACATTAACCGATAAATATGAAATTTATTGATTGATGGGTTATTTTGACCTTTATATGATGAATTTAGTTGTTAAGTTTCCAATATAGTGGTAGCGTCAATTGCATTAACCATGGCAATAGAAATTGTTGGAGCAACTTGGGAATTTGGTTGGAGCCACCAAAATGTAACATTTGCGAATTTTAAAAATCCAAAAATCTGACCCATTTAAACTTTTGGGTTATAAATTTGGTTAAAATGTTTAAAATGTTAAATACCTATTTTGGACCTATTTTCAACTTTAAAATCACTTAAAAATGCATTTATAGAAGTTCATGGACTAAAAATAACATTTTCTGAAATCCATGGAATTTCTTGCGAGATATTACCAAAATCTTGTCTGCAGTTTTTTTCAAATAGTTTATTCATCTGTTTATGCATAATCTTTCTTAAACGATCCTAAATCACTAAAGTTAAGTTCCAAGAAATGTAATCTGATGTTATATCAAGTTCGCATTCATTTCTTGTTGAAAAATTCGGAATCCTTAGGTTTATTTGAGCCGATTTCGTCATAATTGTGTTATTCGGTTACCTTGATCAAGTGTTTAACAAGTAAACGATTTAGGGATAGTATGCTTAATCAAAACCCAACCCTAAACCATAATTCTACTGTACTCAGCCGTCCATATCATAAACCCATGAAATTTCCTTCATCCTTTATCAATTTCTCAAGGATTAATCAAGTCCATACTTGTTTCGTTGACTTTCAAGTTCAAAAATGTTTGACCATGAGTTTTTTCCCAGTTCTAATCTTTGTTCGGGTAAGTTGTCTTCTAAGTTTTCAAAGGTTTATTATTTCATTAACAAAAGCCCTCAATCAATTCCTCAGATTGAGGGAGTCTCAATGGTCAATTTGATCCATCTCATTAAGGGCATAATAGTGAAATATTTTGACTAATCAATTTTTCTATATCCTGGTCAAACTAGCGTTCAGGCTAGAAAACATTTTTGTTTATTATTTAATTTTGAGTGTACTGATCATAACCCGACTTTCGAGTCGAAGTTCGGATTCTGAACGTACCAGCTCGTTTAAATCTAAAAAATCCCATAACTTGAGTTTTACACATCCGTGTAACTTGATTCCAATTGACATAGTCTCGGTTTTAATAATAATTTATTGTCTCCATGTTTCAGGTCCATTCGTGTCGGCTCGGTCAGCACGTTAAATTTCAAGTTTTTTGTTTTCATTCTTATTATCATTAAATTCGCTTAATTAATAAGGTGAGTAATCACTCCCCTATTTTACTGCTTTTAAAATCTTTTGGGGACTTATGCGTACCTATTCATACTTTTGCATATTACATACTATACACAACTAGCAAATTGTGAATATTGTGTGCTGATCGATTAAATGATTATTTGCTTACTTGCTTATTTGTTTATCGTGCACTATTCCTTGCAGGGAACGCCGTCAAAAATTGTGAACATACTATACACAACTAGTCAAAACTACGTAGTATTGATATGTTTATCGTGCAAACTTATACGGCTGACAACACCGTATTCACTTTCCCCATATTAGTGTGGAGGGTGTGGAGCTTGAGTAACGGCTGAGTGGTATGTGTACTACTCCTTACAGCGAACACCGTTGTCAGTCCCTATTTTTCCATCGGAGGGTAGTTGCAAGGGGTTGTATCCCCCGTGAAAGGTATATGTTGACTAGCCGGTGGAAATCGTTGACTAACCGTTTAACAACTGATTTTATTTATTTATTTCTTGTTTTCTTCTTTATAAGTAACCACACACACTTAACCAATTTATACACATTATTCTTCAACGATTTTTTTTTATCAATTTCTCTTAAAACCAATCTTTTTATATGGAGCAACCAAGTCCCCAACGGATTGCGTCAAGAAGATGGAACCATAAAGAAGAAGTGGTTTTAGCTAAGGCTTGGGTCTATGTTTCTGAAGACATGAACCCCGTGGAGCAACGATCGTCGGGCTTTTGGCCACGAGTTTGGAACCATTTTGTTTCAGGGGATGATCAAGCTATCGTACAAAGCACCAAGTGTGTTTGAAATGATGACACGTTTGAAGTCATAACAAAAGTCAAAACCGATGGAATGGGAATAGTATTTTTTATCTATTTTTTATTGAATAAAGTGTTGTTTAATTATCATGTATTTTTAATTTATAATGTATGCATTTTTATTTGTTTGAGTTTTTAAATTTTAATTTATAAGTTATTTTTAATTAAAAATTAAAATCTTTATGGTAGTTAACGGATGTGATGTCAACCCTTAGAGTCGTTTAAGGTAAAAATGAGATGTCAGTGCAGAATTGATCGGAGCTTAAAGTCATTTGGGTACCCTTAGGGTACCACACCCTACATCCTAACAATCGAGTTAGAGTCGTAGCTATGAGTGCTACAACGGTCTAACGAGAGGGATGGACGTAATTGATACGGGAGCTCCGCTAAGTGTTTTGGTCGGTGGAGTGACTCAAATGAACCGCACTCCTTCGCATACGTTAGGATTCCATTGATGAAAAGGGGTTGGGGAAAGCTCGAACCCAATTCACTTAACTAGAAAAAAATATATAAAGGACTAATACGTTGTTGTATACCTGCAGATTTCTCTTTCTATAACCAAGCATTTACTAGTACACCTATTGTAAATTTCTGAGGACATGCAAAAAAGCGATAATAGATCTTGTCGTTAAATAATGGTCCACATAAACAAAATGTAGGACGGTCGCCAATAGCTGATAACTGAAGAAATGACTCACCAATAAAATCACCACCCATGATTAATTAAAATTATTGGTGCCTCGAAATTTGGATATAATCTGTAATACATATATTGTTATTACGGAGGGTGAGTCAGAGCCTAGGATCAGGCCAAAGGTGTAGTCGATGGACAACGGGTGAATATTCCTTTATTTCCCACGAAATCTTGGCCATATTCTCTGTCTAATGAATGGCGAGTTATTCACTAGAGCAATTATGATCTAGAAGTCGATCCAGGACAAGTGTTTGGACCTATTATGACATGGCCAGGAGACACTCAATGGACCCAACACTTACTTTAATCTTTGTTTACGATGACATAAATCCATCCCTTCAACTCATGCATCATTACTAATGTTGCAAGTGCTAATAATATATGAACTAATTCCACTCTTAACTTCTAGTCTAGCAATTTAACATTTAGATTACCCAAATTTCCTAATACCAGGAGACATGCCATTATGCCAATCTTTAACAGCTTAAAAACACCTACGAAAACGGGATACGTCGTTGGCAAGTTTCACTTTCACCTAGTGATTCATGTTATTTTACATTTTGTAGATTCATGCCTTGTTTCTCCATCCCTAAACCCTTTCTAATTTACACATATATTACTTATTTTGATACTACCAAATGGGATAACTGGAGCTATCAAAGATGTTACAACGAACCTATACCGGGGTAAGGAATGAAATGCTCTTATCTACCAATGCGATGACGGTCTATTATTAAAAGGAAAACTTTTATACGTTTGGGTTGGGGGGGGGGGCAGTGTTGCCAATTCGGGTCTTATCGTGTTTAACAAAAAATGACGCGCTCAACATTAGTATCAAACATGAATACAACTCGTTTAACTGCTTTATATGTCATAGTTATAAGACAGCTTTAAGTTTCATATAACAATAAAGAAAAATATTGGAGTATAGCTTACTAATTTCAATTATTTTAAAATAAAACAAATTTACACATTTTTGTAACTAATAGGACTTATCGTGTTTGAAACATACTATTTAACAACCTAATTAAAAAGAAATTTGTAGTTCAAAGAACTCTATCTGCCTGTGAATTTAATAACAGCTTTTCTTCCTAATAAAATAACAATAAAGCTTATTATAATAATAAAAAAAAATTATATATATCCTATCAACGAATCAAAACCTTAACCAGCTTGGCAAATATGATATTTAATTAATATCCAAGGGTATTTTTGGGATCTCACTTTCTCACCTACCTTACTAAAACCACACACCTCTGCTTTTACTTGTTCCAGAGCCCACCAACCGTATTTTATAAAACTAAATGCAACCTTTTGACTTGATAGATTCTTAAAAAAAATTGATGCTAGTAATGTTACCTATCCTTGGTTAAATAATTTTTCAATTTAAATTTTAAAATAATGAAAGTTAGCTCAACTTTCATTATAAAAGTAAAGATTTGGATTGTAAACTACGATGTCAACTTTGAATCCGATCTCAATCGAAAACCACAGTGTCTTCTGATGATCTGAAACAAAATATGATAGGCTTAAACTACACAACTTTATCTAAGATCGTGGGCGTACATGATTGTCTTGTCATTGACTCGTTGGATTGTCACATATTGGAAGTGAGCAAAAGAAGCGGTTAACTAAACCAACCCAAAAATCAAACCAAAACCGAATATGTAGAAACCGGTTTGGAACCGATAGAAATTGTAGGTTTGGAACATGTTTGTAATTTTCCCCATCGAAACCGCCGGTTAACCGAATCGAAACTAGTCAAAGCCCGATCCGAAACATATCAAAAACTGAACCAAAAGCGATTGTAATTTAGTCAAGAAACCAGTTTCAACCCAAACCGGAACAGATCATAAACCGGTTTTGGCTTTTTGTTTACTAAACCAAACTGGTTTTGATTTTTAAACCGGTTTGTGCACCTCTACCATTTTAAACCTGTTTGTGCTCCTCTATGAGTATACGCCATATAGTTAGGCTTTATCCATTGGTCATTCAAAACAAAAATTATATAAATACGTTTTAAACAGCTCTTAAACATCATTAACTTTCTATAAAAGTTCCTTAAAACAAAATGAACTTTATAGTTTATACTTAATATATACACAAAATTAATAATATTCCCAAACTAATTACTTTCCCAATATTAATTTCACTATTTTGGTCCCACCCTCACTGTTTGACCTATATATACACACACACACCCCCTCAAAACCTGCATCAACCCTTTACATTTTAACCTCAACCAGCAGCCATGGCCACGTCAGCCAACACCCCCACCACCCTCCTTTTAAAAAACCCTAGCATCCTCAAAACCCCAACCACCACCACCACCGGCTTCACCCCATTTCCGATCACACGCGCCACCAAACCCATCTCCATCAAATGCTCCCAATCCACCACCACCACCACCGTATCACCACCCACCCCCGCCGCCAGCCAAGACCGCCTCTTCAACTTCGCTGCGGGTCCCGCCACGCTGCCGGAAAACGTCCTCCGGAAAGCCGAATCGGAGCTGTACAACTGGCGTGGTGCCGGTATGAGCGTGATGGAGATGAGCCATAGAGGTAAAGAGTTTTTATCGATTATTGATAAAGCGGAATCAGATCTGAGGAAATTGTTAAACATTTCGGAAGATTACGCTGTTTTGTTCCTTCAAGGCGGCGCCACTACGCAGTTCGCGAGTGTCCCGCTTAATTTGTGTAAACCCGACGATCCGGTCGAGTACATTGTGACCGGATCGTGGGGCGATAAGGCGTATAAAGAAGCTACAAAGTACTGCAAACCTAAAGTGATTTGGAGTGGTAAAGCTGAGAAATACACTGGGATCCCATCTTTTGAGACATTGGATCAGACTGCGGATGCTAAATACTTACACATATGTGCGAATGAGACAATTCATGGCGTCGAGTTTAAGGAGTATCCTACACCTAAGAACAAAGAGGGGATTTTAATTGCGGATATGTCTTCGAACTTTTGTTCGAAGCCGGTGGATGTTTCGAAGTTTGGGATTATTTACGCGGGTGCTCAGAAGAATGTTGGACCGTCGGGTGTGACGATTGTGATTATAAGGAAAGACTTGATTGGCAACGCGCAGAAGATTACTCCGGTGATGTTGGATTACAAGATCCACGCGGATAATAAGTCGTTGTATAATACGCCGCCGTGTTATGGGATTTATATGTGTGGGTTGGTGTTTGAGGATTTGTTGGCACAGGGTGGGTTGGTGGAGATTGAGAAGAAGAATGTGAAGAAGGCTCAGATTTTGTATGATGCTATTGATGGGAGTGGTGGGTTTTACCGGTCGCCGGTTGAGAAATCGGTTAGGTCGTTGATGAATGTGCCGTTTACGCTTGAGAAGTCGGAATTGGAAGGGGAGTTTATTAAGGAGGCTGCTAAAGAGGGGATGGTTCAACTTAAGGGGCATCGATCGGTTGGTGGAATGCGTGCTTCGATATATAATGCCATGCCTTTGGCTGGTGTTGAGAAGTTGGTTGCTTTCATGAAGGATTTCCAAGCTAAACATGGTTAAGAGTTGGTGGTTTTAGGGTTTGTTGTTTGATTCTGTTTTTGGTGTTTCTGTCATGTTATGTTACTATGTGTCTTGTTACTTTCTCTCTATATAAGTTTCTTGATACATGAATTGAATTGGATTTCAATAAAAATGTTTAGGTAGTTTTGTTGAATTATTTTATGAATAGCATCATGGGTTATTAGAGTAATCAGCATCATGAAAACATGTGAACTGTATTATTGTAAGATGAGAATTGAACAACAACCCGAGGATCCGATTTGCCTCGGAGGTTTAGGAAATTGATTTAGTCATCAAGCTCGATAATCTTCACAACCGAATCATCACCGACCTTTTGGCAAACGACAACACGATCATGTGGCTTGACCATGCCACTAGCCTTTCCATGGTCCAATGCAATTTTTAAAATCGAGTCATTTGTTGCACTCGTTGACTCCGCCTGCTCCCAAAATGACAATATTACACAAGTAAGAAAGCGTCTCCAAGTTTTAATACAATTGTTAGATATGAATAGTTGTGATGATATTAGAAAGGGTTTGGAAATTGGGAAGAATCTCACCGGATGTCGAGGATCTGCAAGCATTGGAAAGAGGCCTCTAACGATGAGTGATTGTCTTGCCTGCATAACATCAATTAGAAGCATAAATACAAGTCAACTGCTAGAATTTAATAAAAGTTAACAATAGTCGTCCTAGACTTCTAGGACTATACCTCAAAAGAACCTGTTAATGTCCATCTTAGTTGATTTGTTTTGAGACGAGGAATCACCACTGAAATCACAGGCATTGTAGGCCTATATTTTGCAATCAATCTGCAATATCGTCCAAATATTGTGAGATTTTCAAAAGTTGAAATTCTACATCCGGATAACAAAAGAAGATTCAGCTTAAGAAACATCAAGGGGTGGTGGCGCAGTTGGCTAGCGCGTAGGTCTCATAGCTAAAGAGTGATCCTGAGGTCGAGAGTTCGAGCCTCTCTCACCCCATAATTTTTTTTGGTATAAAAAAAAGCAAAAAGTAATAATTATTGAAAGATAATGTGAGTTTTGTAACAATATAATTAATATACCTGGAAGCTCGTCCTGATGATGTGAAGCAAATGATAACGGAAGCTTTAACCTTAATGGCAGCACGAACCTTGATCAGCAAAATAAGAAAACATAAACATTAGTAGGTCCCTCAAGTCCTCATACTATGAGAACGTTAAACTACAAACTTGCACAAAATTAAGATCCCGAAAAGGCCAGGTTGAATACCGCAGAAGAAGCGATAGATTCCATGTGGGACATAGGTTCTCCAACATGTCTGACAGTAGTTTTGAAGAATAAATCTTGATTGAATACCTTCTCTGACTGCAAATAGGATTTATACAAATTAAAAGTGTCCGGATATGTAATAATGGGATGACTGTATGAGGTTTTAAAAAATCTACCTCTGCACAAAATTTTATCAACTGTGGAGATAGTGTCAACAGGGTATAATCCTCTCAAGGTCTCAGCACCTAGGATAATTGCATCACTACCTGATTCACAGTAAGAGTATCAGTAAAATGCTGTAACAGCTTTAATCATGACAGTTTGTATAATGATCACGGTTTGATATTTCATATCCATTAACTATATATAATTATTACATGGTAAAAGCAAAAACACCCTTCAGTTGAACCTTAAAATATAAGAATATATGTATTACAAACAAACCGTTCGGCAGAACATTCGTTTATGTTCATTTATATAACAAACTTTTTTTGTTAGCTAAATGAACGGACATGAATGCATGTCTTGTCCGCTCATTTATGTTCTTGAACGTTCGCCCATTTAGTATCGTTTATGATCATTAGTTCGTTTACATTTGTTTAAGTTCGTTCATTTACATTTTTAATATCATCATTCAAATTATTTAGGCCCGTTACAATTTACTCTAGTTTTAGTAACATTTTAGACCCTACACATTGTTTTTCACGTTTAATTCTAACTAGCTTAGCTCAATCATGTTCGTTCATTTACGCTCGCTTACGTTCGTGATATGTTCACTTATATTGTTAATGAACACGGACACGGACACACTCATTTTCTTAACGAGCGAACACGAACAAGAAAACCTCGCTCGTTTGATTGTTTGTGTTCGATCAGTTGTTCGTTAAAGTTAAATGAGCGAACACAACACACCTAATTACACAAAGTTAAGCATCTTAAGCTTACCATCCAAAACGGCATTGGCAACATCAGTTGCCTCAGCCCGAGTGGGCCTCAAGTTGTCTGTCATGCTGGCCACAACTCGAGTGATTACTGCAGGCTTTCCAGCCATGTTGCACTTGTAAACTGCTTGTTTCTGAAACAAAAACACCTAAAAACACAGAAACCATAAAGTTGGGACTTGTTATCATTTGCACTGAGTGTACACTTAACGGTATAATAACTAAACGTACTTTTTCCAGCGGCAGATCTATCCCCAGAGTTCCTCGAGAAAGGATTATACCATCTGCTTCTTCTAGAATTTCATCAAAATTTGTTAAACCCTGCAAGAAAAACCAGTTTAGACTGATGTTAAACATAATAGGAGAGGCGATTAAATCACATGTAGCTTGAAAATTATAGAATTGTACTTCAGAATTTTCAATCTTTGCAAAAATCTGAGTTTGACTGAGATCACCCAATTTGGAGAGGTATTCACGAGCCCGAGTGAAAATAATAATAAACAAGATTAGTTTTATTAAACACACATATAACATAGTATAAAACTGGTGAAGGTATCCTTACTTGTCGTATGTCTTCTGCACGACGAGTATAAGACAAAGAAAGGAAGTCTATATTGTTATGCACTCCCCATGTGCTTATTACCTGAAGTTTGCAATGTATGTTAGATAAGAACTAGAATATATATAAGCATTTAATGAAGATATTTGTGTCCAAACAATTGAACAGCCAATCAATTATATAAAGAACTCCAACAAGCATACATATGATTTGACATAAATATTAGTGATCCAATATCACAAATTGGTTGCTACCAAACAACCTTATAACCATAAGAATATTTAATAGAAACACAAGAAAGTTCACCTCCTTATCTTTATCAGTAAGAGTTGGAACATCAATACGGATTTGGGATACGTTTAAGGTGAACAGTGATCCAGATAAAGTGGCTGAATTCTTTATCAGACAAACAACATCCTCCCCTTTCACCTCATTCACCTGTGAATCACGAAATAAAAGATTAATAGTTTCAAAAGCCTACTAAGAATATATCTAAGTTTATTAACAAACTTTATGTCTAAGATATGTGAAATGCTCTTCAGTGTTGCCTTACCTCCAACCACACAGAAGTTGTTTCACTTCCCGTGAACAAATATTGGCCAATGAAAATAGTGTCACCAGTTTTCACAGCCTACAAAGAGTTGAGGTTAACAAGTTTTTATGTTATCGTACCTGATGATCCTAACATACTTAACGCGTTTACCTTTGAAAGCCCACTAAAGTTTATTGGTAACAGATTTGAAGTGGCTTCTTTTTCTTGATCAGGTGTGAGGGTGACCAAGGTATCTTCCTCCAGAGATATAGGACTTTCAGTTTTGTTGACAACTTGTAACTCTGGACCAACAGTATCCAACAGCACCTGGTAAAAAAGGATGTGAATGAACTTATAAATCTTACCATCATATTATGATTCGGAAAATCGGTATATGTAAGGAATTCAATTATACACTTTGCAGGTGAAAGTGAAATTTGGATAGTTTTTCATTCTCTGTGTGCAGGAAACAAACTTACAGCGCACGGCTTTTTTGTACTCTTCATAGTGACCCTAAGGTTTTCCAGTGATTCTTGATGAAATTCAGTGTCACCCCATGAAAAATCAAACCGTGCCACTGCACAGACAGTAAATGATTCAGAGAGAGCTTATTCAGTACTGTGACACATCTAATTAACACGGTAAGTCCATCCCAAGTTTTTAAGGGAAACATGACAAATCTAATAATTGCTATTCAAATGTCTTCAAAGTAATATAAACTTGTAACATAAGTCAGAAATCAAAATTTTGACACACTTGACAGTTAAGTCAAAATGCATCTCAGACAAACCCTAGCAAGTTACAAAATCTGAACTACACAATAGAAAATGAACATCACCTGACATCCCAGCCTCCAGGCATTTTGATATTGTCTCAACCGATCGAGACTTAGGGCCCAGAGTCCCAACGATCTTCGTCATAGCAGGAAAGAAGCTCTATGCAACAATAGCCAAACATATTTGCTCATTACATTCACAAAATACAGAAGTATACAAAAAACAATCACAATTCTTCCAATAACAAGTAAGATCAAAGAACATCACATAATAGCCACTCACAAATAGGCGTGAGCAATAACCGAACCGTTAATCAAAACCGAACCAAAATTAACTGAAAGCCGACTAACTAAAAATCAGTCATCGGTTTTTTTGTTTACCCTCAGTTAACCGAACCGAACTATTCATTTACACATATATTTCTAGCTTTGATACCTCCGTTTCATGTAATTCACGTTTTATACCTCCATTTCATGTATTCAACCATAATCAAACGAACCGTACCAAAAACCGACAAACTAACAGAACCTAACCGATTTTGGTGGTTGATTTTAAAAAAACCGAATTTCGGTTTTCTGTTTCAGTGAATCCGAACAACCGATATATCCTCACTCCTACTCACAATCCTACTAATTCCAAATCCACACCAATTACAGATATAATTAGAGTCTCACACACTAAAACTCAACTAAACTCAAACCGATAATCAATTTAATTACTAAATCAGGCAAGCAGCATTAAATTCAACTAAACTAGTAATCAGATTCGCTTGTACACAATAAAATAACCGTAAACTAATCTCAAAAACTCATCTAGTAGCCTTACTAGTTCAAACTCACAACGATCATGAATACAATTAGTATAAATCAATACAGATGACTTACAGGCTTAGAAGGCTCGAGAATTGAAGCCATCCGGATCGGTTCCTCGAGAAGCAAGTGATGCGAATGCATTTTGCAGATTAAGATCTAAAACCACTACGAGTTGTTGTAATAATAATAATATTAATATTAATAGCAGATTGCAGAGGCTTTGGTTTGGTTCAGGTTGTGGATGGAAAACCGTCGCCGAATGGAAGTCTAGATCAACGGAAAGTGAGAGGTGACAGCTGGTGAGTGTAGAGTATGGTACAAGTGGTTAAGAGGAATGTACAAGTCGTTGATGCGTTGTTGGATTTGGAGAAAGTTGTTTTGGAATAAAGGTCAGGTCAATGATGGTTACGGTGCCACGTGGATTACACGTCTTATCGCGGAAATCTGGTGCCAAGTGGAAAAAACAAAAAAGTAATGCGGCTCTTCAAGCTTCATTTGGTACCGTAGGGGCGTCAAATATTTATTTTAAAAAAAAAACAGAGGAAGAAAACAAAACAAAATTAAAAGAACTTGAAAGTTGAATCGTACTTGACTACTTGTAACCAGAAACTTTAGTCGAATTGTGAATTTGGTTTATTGGTTTCGTATTTTGTTAATCTTGTTTATTCGGACAATCAAACCGAGTCGAGTTGAATAAATTGAATCATAACCGGTGTATGCATTGCAGATAGCCGATCGTAGTAAAACGAATTTTTTTGGGCCTTAATTTAAAAGAAGTATTTTGTTGGTTTAAACAATTAAATTTTTATTTATGTTTACTTAGTTATAATTTGGGTTGTGTAAAATTTTTTTGTATAAAAATAGGATTAAACATGTCTCCAATATAAATTGAACCCATAATATTTTAGTTGAGAGTAATACCCCTTTGCCACTAAACCAAGCTAGTGGTCATGTAATTAGTTTTAAACATTAAATATACATATTGTTTTTTAATAAAAAATAAATATAATTTTTTAAAAAAAAAAAATCCGGGCCTAACGGGGTGTCGGGCCTGTGGCGGTCGACCACCCCGCCACCCCTATGGGGCGGCCCTGCCTTAATGGGTTGTTTGTATACAGGGTGAGCTGACTCGGTTTGTAAACAACTAAACAAGCAACCTTAATCTTAACGGCCCTTGAATGGCTCTACCGTTTGTAACTTGCAAACCAATCAATTCAAGCCCAATAATAATTTAGCTAGCCCATTCATAACCGTAAGTTACAACTTCTGCATTCCACTAATCAGGCCCAAAACACTGTCGTGTTACACACGCACTTCGCATTGCGAGTGCCACACCCACCCAAACATTTAATAATTACTCTAATCAATATCTCGTCTAGTAACCTCCGTGACCAAATTTCCCATCGCTTTCACGCGCCTTCACACGCAACACATAGTCAGTCAGTCAGTCACAAACGTAACGTGTGTCTTTCAACCTGCAACAACTCCTCAACCATGGCGGACTACGACTCAACCAAGCCTACGAATCCATTCACTTCGGTCATCTCTAAGTTCACTAACCTTCTTGCTAACTTCCGGTTTCCACCGCCGCCGGTGAAGGTGGAAACTGAGGCCGGAAAAACGGTTGTTCGCGGTGGAGAATTGGCGGAGGAGGAGAAACCGGTGACGGTTAGGTTTGGTGAACCGCGTCCGACGACGGTGGCTCCGTTGAAGCTTGAAGCGAAAGGGGTGGACAAGGAAACTAAACCTGCTGTTCTGTGGCAGGTATTCATGTCTTCTTGATATTAATATTATTAAACCCTAATTATTTACTTTGCTGTTTTTTTCTTTTGATTTTTTTAATCAATTGTTGAATTCAACTTTAAGTGAATAATAATTTACTATGAGTTTCTTTAGACCATCTGAAAAAAGGAAAAAAAAAATAGAGTGTTTGTATAAAGAAATGCGTTGAGAAAGAGGCAGACGTATAGAACTTTTCAACGTAGTGCTTATATTCAACTTTCTTAAAATGGAATCTATTCCAAACATATATGTCATGGTTCCATACTTCGACAGGTTACAGATGTCTAAAGTTTTTATTTTTAGATACTTTTCAGACCTATTGCTGATACCAAGTAGCAGCCAAAAATTTGTATCCATTTTTCATGATATTATGCATGGATTAGATATATCATGGCCATGGTGAATCTAAAAGAAACAAAAATGAGTGCCGAATACCATATAGTATATAAGTGCCAAATAGGCCAAATCGGTACCAAATATCATATGTGGTAGGCCATTTTTTAGTAGGGACGAGAATCAATACCAAATAATTTGTATGAGCTTATTTTTGGTTGTAAAAATGTGTACATATGGATATTTTGGTTCCAGTTATGAGCTTATAACTCTTTGTAATCTGGTCATGGAAGCTTATAAAGTTGTAACTGGTGTGATTGGATACAGGTTTATGCAATAGGAGGATTTTTCATTTTGAAGTGGGCGTTGGCAAAATGGAATGAACGAAGGACAAATAATCAGTCTGCTGATGAAGAAGATTCGCCGCCACAACCAGCAGCCGCTGATGAAGGCAATAAATAGTGGTTTGAAATGCTGTTAATAATATTCTATGCACTTATGATAAGCCAGCTACATAAATGTAACCACTTTTAGGTTGTAAAAATCTTGGAGTAGATCATCTTGCCATGTGCTGATGTGCTTTAACCTTACTTTAATTCTTTATCACCTTGGCTAACAGTTGATTTAGATGACAGATGATATGTTTAGTTTGAATGCTTATAGAATCAAAAAACAGTAGCAAACAAATGCAATCAAAACAAGAAAAATGGTAATAACAATTATAACAAAGGCTCAAAACAGCACATTTATATCACTTTACTAACCAACAAAACTTACCAGAGCCTATTTTTACATTTCTAATTTGATAAACAACACATCTACCAAGAATCTGTACACCTCAAATATATACCAACCATACAATGAAATCATGATCAATCACCTCATTTGCAACAAACTGTTGCACCACCCACCTCTACCCTTCACCTATACACTCCTAAAACCAAACTGAACCGCCCATACACGTCTTTAAATTATATATTCAAAACCGCTTGAGAACAATCTCAAACTGTACATCCCAGGTGTCAGTACCTTACTATACAACCATTAAGAACCCCGCGAGTCAGTTTGTCATTCGGGTTGAAAGTAGCTATCATAAATAGACAACCGATCAAACGCATCATAATTAGCTCTCAAACCAAGAAACTGACTCTCGAGTTGAGCACAACTAGAATCGGGCCACTTACATCCGCCATCTCGAGTCCGTTGCGGGCACAGATTTTCACAAACTCTAAAAATCGGATTCTCTGAAACATCATCATCTTCATCAGCTGTTAAGGTAACCGATAGAGGCGCTTCCGTCTTTTCATCATATGCGTTTGGACTGCCTCTGGTTGAACGGGACGAGGTTAATCTTTCAGGTAGGTTATTTAAATTGCTTTCAATGTTGATTGTGCAGTCATCATTTCCTGACACATGTATTCTACACCCGAGAGATTGTATTGCTCGTTTTATAATATCGTTTTCCCGGTTGGCTTTTCTTGCCAGATTCAAGGCTGTGCTACTGATTTGTTTCTCGTTGCGTATTTCAGCTTTTACGGCTTCCATTGCGGCAATCGTTTCTCGGGCTTTACTTTCAGCAATATCCTTCGCCTGTTAATATTAATTGAAAAAAAAAATACAAGCATTAAGAGACCAAAGTGTTTAACTGCCAAACTACAAAACTGACACGTATGGATCTCAAACCAGCCAACTTTCCTTAGTTTGGGCGGTTCCGTCAGCTTCAATTAGGGCTGTAAACAAACCAAACGTTCAGCGGGAAGTTCGCTTACGTTCATTTGATTAACAAAGAAACGAACAAAAAACTTTCATTCGGTTAACAAAATTAACGAACATAAACAGAGGCTGTGTTCGTGAACTTTCGGCAATGTGTTCATTTATGTTCGTTATTATACATTTGTTTACACCAGTTCATGTTCGTTTGTTTATATTCGGTCACTAAAAGGTTTTCATATTTTATATTTTTAAAATTTTAGTTTTTTATTCTTACATTTGCAGTTTATTTTAATTAGTTTACAATCTTAACTTTTACACTAGAACCCCTAGTACTTAAATTTATATTTATTTTGGGTGATTATGTCCCATACTTGAGTTTAAGAATGTTTATTTATATTGATCAAATTAGCATATGTTGGTATGTGTGTGTTTATGAAATCAGCAAAACTCATTTCCTTAATGAATGAAGACAAGCAAGGAATTTCATTCGCTTTGTGTAACCGTTCGCTTAACCAATAAATGCTTAACGAACAAACACATATAACGTCTAGTACTCTAGTTCGGTTCGATTAGTTTACACCCTGGTTTCAACGGTTTTGAACACCGCTGAATTATATCAACTGAAGTAACTATCAAACATCAAAGAGGACATTAACAGGAATTAATAAGGGGTTATATCAATTACCTTTTGAAGTTCAGCGATTCTCTCCACCAAACTCCTACATTGAGCTTCAACCTCACCAGCTTGAGCTTCTGCAGGACACGACCACCTCAGATGAAAATGGGGCCACAATGTCGGAGCTAAGGCGGCAGCTGGCGGTAATAAAGGACCATCATGTTTAGATGGGTCATAAAAGAGGTTGTAGTGCACGTGAGAACTCCCCCCTGAAGCACGCATGTCGTCTAAATACATCCATAAGCATCCACATGCATCAGATACACCATATTGTTCTCTTTCCTTCTCACTGAAAATTAACATATAACAGTCTTAGGGTTAATTACTGTTAGTTGTGATGTTCTGACACAAAGAGTTGGGTTCGTTATACTTGCCTATTGCACAAGAAGTTCCCAAAACGACAAGAAAGCGAGCAATCCAAAAAATCAACCAAATAAGCCTGCAAATGACAATAATTATAACTGATTTGACAAAAGTAGTTAAACAAATATGTCAAAGAACACAGTCCATTAATGAAAGATACATACCGATGAGAACTCGAATTCAAAAGGGTACATTCGCAATAGCTGAGAGACACAGTCAATCCACTGTCAAATGAAACACAGGTGAACTGGTTAACGCCTTAATGGTTCAGTTACATCAGTATAATGATATCGAAGTTATAAGATTTAGACTAGCAAATGAACCGAACGAATACGAACAGAGCATATCTGTGTTTGTTAGTTTGATTTTAACTAAACAAATGATCGAACACGAACAATTAAAGGAACGAGATTTTCTTGTTGGTGTTCATGTTCGTTTGTTAAGAAAATGCGAGTGCCATGTTCATTAAAAAAGTGAATGTGTTTTTGTTCGTTTACGTTTGTTCATTTAAAGTATAAACGAATGGTTCCACGAACAAACATAACTGAACATAGATGAACGAACATAACAGAGCTAAAACCGATTAAAAGTAAATGTGAACAGTGTGTTGGGCCTAAAATGTTATTAAAACTAGACTAAATTGTAATGCGTCTAAAGTACTTGTATACATATTAATGAATGTCAACGAACGAATCGCAAACTTATAAACATAAACAGAGGAACATCAACAAATGTAAATGAATGTTCACAAACATAGATGAACGAATGAGACATGTGTTCCCGTTCGTTCGCTTATTAAATTAACGACCTTCCCGCCGCACAGTTTATGAACGATTCACCGAACGTTCGGTTCATTCACAAGCCCTAATAAGATTGCTTAACATTTCTACCAAACCAGATAGAAAAGATATGCATACAAAAAAGGCCCACCTGAAGAAATATTGGAGAATAATTATTTGAAGTTTGTGTCTGATTAGGCATTGGAGATTGGGACGGGAATGTGCCAGGTTGCTGTCGCATAGGTGACGACGCGAGATTTGTGCCTGAAGACTGCCTCGGTAATTCTGAACCACTCCCAGATAAGCCTGCCATTCCAGCTCGTTCTGCAAATGGATGTCCAAATGCAAGCCAATCTTTTTCCACAAGCGCCTGCATCAAAATAAAGATTTTTTAAAAAATGAACTATTTTTTATTAGCTGACAAGACATAAAACATACCTGAAATCCCTTAAAGGTGCGATAATATGGATCAAGTAACAAACTTGCAAGAGCAACTAGCTGGCTTGTTCTGTCCCATCCATCACTTCACAAAAACAATTACATCATTACATGTTATTCAAGCAGAATAATAGCTTACAAGCCACGAGTGATGCTGATGTGTACCTGCAATGAACAAGCACAGTTGCTGACTCGATTGCAACACGAGCAGCAATCCAAGCAGAGCCCGCCAGCACATTCTGGATGTGTATTAACCAACCACTGTCACCAAGTGTTGAAACAGACGCAGACATACTGGTGAGATTACCTCCGCCCCATGACCATCCACCATGTCTCTGTCATATAAAAGTCTCAGATAACATATATTCTTAACCTTAGAGTTGACTTTTGGGGATTATACCAAGAATGATGACATTCCATCTGATGATCTGGTTCCATGTGTATCCAAATAGTCTCTGAGACGAACAAGACTCTCTCTCATGGCATGAATATTATCTATCCCAAAGAATACAATCTACATAAACGAGCACGTGGTCTGTTTTATAACATAGACTGACATGACAAACAAACATATTATTTAGGTCAAACCTTTGACAGACCTCAGACTGGAAATAATTGGAAGATGACTCTGAACCACCTCCCATTGCTCCATTTGCTAAAGCATTCTTTCTAGGTCTTGCATCAGCAATATATAACTTCCTAGAAAAAAGAATAGAATGATATAAAATGTTTTATAATAAAATGATTTACTTCAAACAACAAATTAGTGAGAAAATATTGAATAAAATAGAAAACCTATTTTACCTGCGCCCTCTTATTCCACCAGGAAGTTCAGTACAGAGAGCACCAACCAGATTCTCGTCAGCATTGCTGCAATAAAAGTAAACATTTTTTCAAAAATATTACCATGCATGCATTAGGAGTTACAAGGCAAATTTACACCAACCTTCGCATATTCATCATCAGACCAACCAATGGCTGGGAGGATCGTGCAAGAACAGCTCCAGTGCCTGCATACCATTGAACAAAAGTATATTTGTTAAAGACTTAATTACTTAAAGACTGTACAAAATGTCAAAAGATGACTACTGTTAAAATTGAAAAAAAAAATCCCGAACTTACGTCTATCACACCATGATATTACAGGCAAACGACAACGTGCACGAAATTTACAAGCTTGCAGCACATCCTCGTCTCTGAAAATCAATAAACAAATGCCAGATTGTAGGACAAGTTATAATCATCATTTTTTTCATAACTTGAAGTTTGAACTAGAACATGTCTTACCTAATTGATTTTGGTAATAACAGAGAGAATGGGTAAGTTGAACACATTTCATAAGTTGCATTAATGTCACTAATCCTCCACCAGTTATTAGACGTTGTGAAAGAACCATTTTCGATGGTGCTTAATGATGAATGACGTGATTCCACACCAAGAAGCCGTAAGTATTCATTAACTAAACGCACTCTAGGGCTGATATTGCTGAATCTTGATGGGCCAGAAGAAAATGCATACAGATCCCAGAGCCTTGTGGGCCATGCGCACCTCAGTAATGCTTCAAAGACAGCACGCCTCTGCAAAAATCATGAATTTATTAAAGTATTGTTGAGAATGATTGGTTTCAATATAAAAACTGGAATATAAATGAGTTGTTAAACAGCTGCAAATTTTAGTTAGATGGCTTTAAGCTGTCATTACATAATTTACCTGTTTAGTTCGAGGCCGAAAAGCAAATATAATAATCCTCATATCTTTTCCTGCAAAACGGAAGGCATGAACATGTAGATCTCTTAGCTCACATGCACTTAGCACATAATTAAAAATCATACCCTATAATCAACCCTAAACAGCCAACATAATGTTATACTAAATTTGGTTAATTATTAAGTCCAGTCTGAAAACTTGAGCTTTCAACTTATCACTTTTAGTTATATAACAT
This sequence comes from Bidens hawaiensis, assembly GCF_021521415.1. Classification (NCBI taxonomy): domain Eukaryota; kingdom Viridiplantae; phylum Streptophyta; class Magnoliopsida; order Asterales; family Asteraceae; genus Bidens; species Bidens hawaiensis. The sequence goes on along the minus strand of NW_027494272.1, from coordinate 63,994 downwards.
TAATACCAATTTCACAATTAAAATATCAGGATAGTCATGCAAAGCCAGTAACTTTTTAGAAAACAGATTTTAGAAACAGTTATCGGGTGAAGTCAGACATTGCATCGACAACAAGCGATGACATATGACATTACAAGAATAGAAACAGTATGGCATACCGATAACCTGAAGAAGCCGTCGTGTAGGAGTCTTATCAGATTGCCTAGGTCCTGACTGCTGCTTTATTACCTATATATCATCATAACAGAATAAAAATAAATCAGTATAAGATGAACAAAAAAGAATCTAGTGGCTACTGACCCTTTAAAATTATAACAAAATTTTAGTGCTGCTAAAAATGTATACATAATCATTGGCTGGAAGAAGAAAATAGTGTATTAGCAAGTTAACAATCGACACGTTCAAATTAAAACAAAACTTATATATCTTGTAGTTTAAAGCAATTGCAAGGTTACAATTAAAACAGGAATTTGAAACAGATAAGCATGATGCTATCTGATTTTTGGGAATGAACAAACCGGGATCTAATGTAGGTAAAACTATTTAATTATATTTTATCACTTCTCTTGAAAATTGAGTCCCTACAAATTATATGGGAACAGCATAACATCATATTGAAAAGGTAATGTCAAAAGAAAAGGTACTAGAAAATGTAACATCTACCTTTTGGTAAGATTTCAATACACAATTACCTATTGACCCATTAGCAACTAATACAAGATATTAGTGTGATTAACTGTGGTCCACATGCTCTCTCCATTTCGTCTTATTTAGGGGATTTTTGGTATTTGTTATGTGTCAACATTATTAAACAATATCTCAAGTTGGGAGTTCAATTATGGATCTTCCGATTCATCCTAGTCCTCTAAATTCTAATATTCTATTTTTCAAGCTTTCGGGTTACCCGATATGTATGTCCATGTGTGTGCATATGTTAAGACTTAATAATAAATATACACATACAGATACATATATGTGTAATTGTGTATTAACATTCAACAACATGGTTTCCTATGTTTTCCTTAGTTGCTAAAGAGCTATGACTGCTATCATAAGCAGTTAATGAGGAAAAATATCGGATATCAGTCAAGGAGTGATATTTGAGATATTGGTTATCGTGGTGAGATATTGGTGGGATATAGGTAATTTTAATATCATGTAAAATTCATATATATATATATATATAGCAATTTAACACTAATAAATTCAGTATCTCTCCTACCAATAACAATATAACCTTTTGCAACTTGCAAAACACTAACAATTGTAGCAAGTAGGAACTGATGAAGACTTAAAAAACTAACATTGAACATTAAAAAATGATAATTAAGACTTAAAACGGGAATATCGATGATATATCAGTCAAATATCGGTCAATATCGCCAATATTATCGGTACCGATATTCTGACTGATATTTTGGCCAATATTTTACCCAGGGATCGATGACAGATATATTGGTGATATCGACTGCATAGCTGCTATGAAAACTGCAAGCTTTCCATTACTCTTAGTTGTATTTCCAGATTATGATTGAATCTAGAACTCAACTACATTCTTGTCCAACAATCAGCATAAACAGAATTTACGAGATTTGTTATAAGTTTTAACCAGAAAACCTGCTTATGATTGCGTCAATTTTAGAATATTAGCTAACCTGAACATGAAATGTGCTCTCTTAGATATATTACCATGTGGTTGGAAAAACTGAACTAATCTTGGCATGAAAGCTGTATATTGTATTTTGATGATATTAATCTCTGTACAGGGGGACTCTATATGTAGAGCCATATCAAGCTAATAATAGTAAGAGATAATTTACAATCATTAACATATATAGAACTATAATCTATAATCACTGTCTAATATTCCCCCTCAAGCTAAGGCCAGGGAGCGACCTGTAGCTTGGATCTAAGAAGCAGGAACTGTTGTGACGAAAGAGGCTTTGTGAACACATCTGCAATTTGATCATCTGTCTTGATATACTGAACCGAAAGCTGTTTTCGAGCAACTCTTTCCCTGACATAATGAAAATCAATCTCTACGTGTTTTGTGCGAGCATGAAAAACCGGATTAGCTGAAAGGTAGGTGGCACCAAGATTGTCACACCACAAAATAGGAACTGTTGTCATAGATACATGAAGTTCCTTTAGAAGCGCCTCTAACCATGATAACTCAAGAACCGTGTCTGCTTTGTATTCAGACTCTGTAGATGACCGAGAGACAGTACGTTGTTTACGAGCACACCACGAGATGAGATTAGATCCAAGGTAGACAGCAAATCCCCCCGTGGACCGAAGGTCATCGAGACAACCAGCCCAGTCTGCATCAGAAAAGGCTGTGAGAGATGGATTGGAGGCATCCGTGTATGCGTGGATGATAGGGGCTGATTTTTGTTGAATCAGGAGACCGAAATGAGTAGTTCCTTGAAGGTACCGGAGAATTCTTTAGACGGCTATAGGTATATTGTAGAGGTGGGGTTGGATGGGTGTTGGGTGGAGCTGAGGTGTTAGGTTCGGTGGTGGTAGGTGTTTGGGTAGGAACGGGGAAATCTTGTGTTGGGCTTGTTGCATCTGGGGCAGGAACTATGTTGGTGGGTGTTGTGTGTTGGGCCATGGATGAAGGAGATGAATTAGCTGAGTTATTTTTAGGGATGTGTGATGGGTCGTCTGGTGTATTTAAATTTGATAGGCTGGATGGTTCATGTAGGGCAGGGGCTGGATAGGATGAAAAATATGGATCTGGTGAGGGTGTAGTAATTGGAGAGGAAGGCTGGAGAATAGGAAAAAGTACTTCATTAAACCGTACATGTCGAGCAACATAAATACGGTCAGTAGTGGGGTCAAGGCAAATATACCCGTGGTGAGAGGGGCTGTACCCTAAAAATATACAGGGTAGGGAGAGAAAATCCATCTTGTGTGGCTTGTATGGGCGAAGGTGAGGGAAACAATGGCATCCAAAAACACGTAAGAAGGACAGATCAGGTTTGCGGTTAAAAAGATGCTCAAAGGGAGATATGTTTGATGATGTGCGAGAAGGCATGCGGTTTATCAAGTATGTGGCGGTCTCAAAGGCAAAGTTCCAGAAACGCATTGGAACACCATATTGTGCCAAGAGGGTGAGACCGGTTTCCACCACATGACGGTGGCGTCTTTCAACAAATCCGTTTTGTTCACTTGTATGAGGGCAAGAGAGACGATGTAAAATCCCAAGAGTTGTGAAAAAGGAGGATAGGCTTCGAAACTCCCCGCCCCAATCTGTTTGGACGGACTTGAGTTGTGTTTTAAATTGTCGTTCGGCCATTGTATGGAATTGTTTGAAGGTTCTGAAGACATTAGATTTTTGTTTTATGGGAAATAGCCACATGTATCTGGTATAATGATCAACACAAAGTAGAAAATAACGATGACCATAAAAAGAAGTAACGGGAGCGGGTCCCCAAACATCACAATAAACCAAATCCAAGACATGTGTACTTTTATAATTAGAAGAAGATAAATGCAGTTTTGAAGACTTCCCCATAGGACACGAATTACAAAAAGGAAAAAACATATTTATTTGTAACAGGAAGGTAATTTTTGGAAATCATAGACCGTAAAAGCTCCGGGTGGGGATGTCCAAGTCTTTGATGCCAAGTTGTTGGGGAAGCTCGAACTGCGGAAAAGGCAAAATTGGAAACTGGATGAAACTTTGGCAAGCAAAACGAGTAGAGACCATCCTTACTTGAACCCATGAGGAGGATAGTTTGGGTAGCCGTATCCTTCACACAAAAAAAGGTAGAGTGAAATTCAAAGAATACATGATTGTCTTCGCAAAAACGTTGTACGGAAAGAAGATTTCGTTTGATTTGTGGAACATGTAGAATTTTTGAATAGAAAGGGTTTTGTTTGGCGAATTAAATGTGGTAGAAGCAATATGAAGAATAGGTAAACCTTTGCCATTACCAACAAGTCGTGTATCCTTACCATTATAAGGTTCAAAGTTGTCAGAGCCGCTGAGATCGGGTGCCACGTGACTATTTGCACAGCAACCATGAAGATGATGATTGTGAACGCTGATCAGCATAGTTTGCTTGTGGAGCCTGTCTTGGTGCACGATTGGGACAGAGTGATGGAATGTGTGCAATGCCACACCTGTTGCATGAACCATAGATTGTATTCTAATTAGTTGCCTAAGCAAATCTGGAATTGTTACCTGTGGTGTTTGGGTTGTTTTGATTGTTGTTGTTGTAGGATTGGTTGGCGTTGTAAGATTGATTGTTGTTGTAGTTTCCACGACCATGTCGATTAGAGGAACCACGGTTGCGGTTGGTTGGTCCACGAGTGGTATAAAAACCCTGATTCGGCTGTTGTGCAGGTTGCACGGTAAACCCTAATTTGTCATCAACTGTTGAAGAAATTGTACTGTTTCAGGCGGAAGCTGGAATCCGGTGGAAGAGGCTGAGGCTGAATCACGGCTGTTGGTAGCCATGAAGGCTTGAGTAGCAGCAATTGTGGGATCAGACTTCTTTGTCATGTAGTCGTAATCAGCAATCAGTCCAGGAAGTTCCAAAAGAGCAACAGGAGGCTGTCTTGCAATCAAGGTAGATTTCAACGAATTGTATTCTTCCCTAAGACCCGCAATAATTAGCATAACGACATCTTTTTCTTTCATAGGCTCACCAATGTTTGCTAAAGCATCTGAATACTCTTGTGCTCGAGTAATATAGGCAGCAGAAGTTTCTTCGGGCTTCATCTCAATCTTGAGCAATTGGGTTTTGAGGGTGTATTCTCGTGAAGATGTATGTGGTGCATAAGCACGTTCCAAGGACAGCCACAAGTCACGAGAGGTATCACCCTGTACATGCTGGAACGATGCTTCAGAGATCGTTGAAAGCAACAGCATACGGACGTGAGCATCATTTAAGATCCATGCAGAATAATCAGGATTTGGTTGTATTGCAGGCGGCGCTGGATCTTTGTTAGAAGAAGAGTGGACAGTGATGGTTGGACATGGACAAGAAACAGATCCGTCGATATAGCCAAAAAGACTATTGGTGATGAGGAAGGGCTGGATCATTGTTTTCCAGTATCCATAATTGGTAGGACTAAGTTTAAACCCGAATTTGTGAGAATTGTGATTAGTTTTCTCCACCGTGGTGAAGGCTATGATGGCCATTGTGGACCGATTGGGAAGAGCAGAGGCCAACCAGAGAAAAATAAAAATAAAAAAAGGAGGAACAAGAGAGGCGGCTGAAATTAGGGTTGGAGCCTGGCTCTGATACCAAACTAATCTTGGTATGAAAGCTGTATATTGTATTTTGATGATATTAATCTCTGTACAGGAGGACTCTATATGTAGAGCCATATCAAGCTAATAATAGTAAGAGATAATTTACAATCATTAACATATATAGAACTATAATCTATAATCACTTTCTAATAAACTGAATTACAAAACTGTGTTTATAACCAAGATATGTAGATATATCTTGGAAATTGACGGTTCAAAATATGTCAAAGCTTTTGCAGCTATACGATTGTCAATCTACAGTTCCTTAATCCTTATTACATACCATGTTCTGACTTCTGAAAAGAGCTCTTGATATGTCACCCTATCCCAGTGTTATTTTAAAAAGGCTAAGTAGGCGACTAAGTGGTGTAGAGGCGTAGAGTTATGTTCACGATTTGAGAATAATTAAGTAACAAATTGAAGATTTTAGTAGTGTTTTGACCTTCTTGACTATAAATTTGTGGCTTCACACAGAACAAAAATTGTTCAACATACCTAACTCGTTCATTTGTTGTTTGTCCTTTCACTTGATTTCGTTCTCTATTATCACACTTTACATATCCTTCAAAGATTTCATTTTTGAGACTCCGCTAAATTCTTTATACAGAAGTAGCAAAACCATTTCATGCTAATAAGTAATAAGATGACCTCTAAACATTGGCAGAAACCCTAAGGCCTAACTAATAACTCAATGCCACAATAGCAATAAATTAAACTTACAATCTTGTTGAATCTTTCAATGGTTGCCAATGGTATAGTTCCTAGTGCAATAATATCCCTGGATCCTTCACTCTGGAAAGTGGAAAACACAAAAAAGAAAGGAAGAAGATATAAGATATAGGAGTGTTTCCAAGTACCAATAAATGCGCGCAGTTCACACAAGCATATATCATATGATGTTTATAGAAACCAGTACATAAAACATGCTGATCAATATTCAATATAAGCAGAAAATGCATGCAAGGGACTGAATGACACAATGAGGAGTGAACACAAATATGATATCAACTAGCTTTCAAATTATGATAGTGTCTAATGCCATACATGCACATCAGAAGTATTTTTTCTGTATGTACTATCAGCAAGATGTAAACTTTCTGGTCCATCAAATACAAGGGTAGTTCTGTATATATTGAGACAGATTTATGGGATTTTTAAACCAATAAAAACAGACCAATAGATCACAAATAGTTTCAAGTCAATCAAATCTATTGCCAAAAAATTGGGGCATGTTTTAAACAAAAACATTTATATAGCAAATCCAACTACCTAGTGGAAGGGAGAAAAACGCCAGTAAATGGAAAACTTACCAAAAAAAGAAGACGGAAATTGGTCACGAACAAGGTACCTGCCTCATCTGTATTAACAAGAACACCATATCCCTAAAACCAAAGAAAGAAAACTCAGAAAAAGCAATTTCATAACAAAGTCAGTGTTATTGAGATCTAAATCAAGAATAAACACCAGGATTTAAGTTTCGTCATGACACCAAAAGTAACACAAAAATCAACTTCAAATGCAATGTTTTTTAAAAAACAGTTGGAAAACAACTTCTGTTTTGTTCATAAATGATTGAATATCAGCAGGTCCTGTATATTGCACATCATTAACTCTTTAACATTGCTCACTAAATAAGGTTATCACACGTGATTAATGGCATATCCTAAGTGACAGTACTTGACATGTTCCCCCGTTATCAATTTGTTGCAGCCTAAGTTGATACATATGTCTAAACTGACAAAGTTCATAAAAAAATTGATAACATATCAGTATCACTTTTACAGGCTCAAACACATGTTAAGACTTTAGACACAATCCGAACCACGATATGTCTAAACACCAACCAGGTTACCGTTCAACATAAAACCGAGATCGATTAATCACTATATTTTCTATAAAAAGTAGTTAAACCTTACACCAAATAACACATGCCATAATAAATTATCAAGTATGCATTAGGTTTCACATTCACACTACATTTCAAATAATCAATCCACACATACAATTGAGTCAATAAGAGTAATTAATTTAATAATTATACATACCTCAGCGAGAACCTCCTCAGCTTCATATAAGAAATCAGACAATCCATGAGGAACAGGCCTGGAAATAGGCTGCTGTAAACAAATTCACATCAATACATTTCCAATTGAGTAGTAATAATAATAAAAGAGTTAGGGTTTGTAATTGTATATACATCAATTTTGGTCCACTCAATAGCGTCCCAACTACCGGCGCCTTCAATGATCCTATCGGAATCATTGAGTCGAGTATCCGACTCACGCACCGAACTTGTCCGTCGATTTCTGTTCATCTCCGCCGTCGATCAATTCAATTATTAATGAATAATGTCAAACCGACAACTGGCTTCTTCTGGTGGTGACGGAGAATAGAAGAGAGAGGAAAATGAGGGATTCTTCTGATTTTCGTACGAGTTTGGTCTTCTCACTTTGTTATTATTATTATTATTATTATCATGGACATATTATTATTATTATTATTATTATTATTATTATTGTTGTTATTTGATAAGACTAATAATATGATTGTTTTTTAAAAAGAGAGAAACGAGTTAAATTTAATATTATAAAAGTACCACGCGGTGGAAACTTGGTTGGTGTCGGTTTGGTAACTTGGTTTTTTATAGCACCGACGCATAAGACTTTGGTAGCAAACGCATGAAATAGTCGTTACGTCGGGCGCTAATGTGTATGTATGTATGTAGAAGTTGTGATGGCCGACGGGAGTGTAGTTCATAATTCATAGCGACCGTTATAATTAATTGTGTATATAATTTACCTAATTTGTTGGTGTTACGTTAACATCTCTGGATTTATTTAATATAGATGTTTGGTGATTTTTTTTTAAGTAGGCTAAAATTTAGGAGACCATGTTCAAAGTGTGTGAAAATAATGATATGAGCGGAGCAACGAACGAGCCTGAGGCAAGGTGGGTTAGTTCGTTGGCTCTCATGTTAGTTGGTATGTTGAATTGCTCGTTTAGCTTTTGTTTAATTTAAGATCCAATTTTTAATATGAGTTACAACCTAAAAGTTAACAAATTACTATGTTACTTTTGTATACAATAATATGTGTATAGAAACATAAAATTCAAATATTTATAAATAAACGAGTTGACTCGATTTTTTGGGAGCCAAACTCGAGCTCAACAGTTTAGCTTGTTAAGATAAATGAGTCAAGCCGGATCGTTTAATATTGAACCTCAAGTACGAGCCCAATCTGGCATGATTCGGCTCGATACATTTACAACTATGATATAACACATTCGTTACAAAACCAAATTCAATATGCAATCGTGATAACCATGTAATATTCTTTTACGTGACGTTTGACATATATAATAACAGTTAGAAAGATAAAATTCAATATGCAATCGTGATAACCATGTAATATTCTTTTACGTGACGTTTGACATATATAATAACAGTTAGAAAGATAGTCTAGTAAACACTTACGTAGGAATCTAAAATCTTATTTATTGTATTTAAAAATAGATATATATTTCACTAGTTCTTATAGTTCTCCATCTAAAGTTTGTGTTCTAATTAACCCGTATATGCTATTATAAGTGTATAATAATGCTCATGACGTATGCTTACTGTTACTTCTAGAGGATTTAAGATTTACAAAAAATAATTATATGAAATAAAAGGCATATTAAATTTAAATAATATTTGAATCAACAACTTTTACAATGAGTGGAGCATATCCGTTACAAGTGGGTCCGGTTAGGTGTTCTCTAGTTATTCAGAGTCACACTCACAACAATATGTGGATTTAAGAAGTTTGTGTTAGAAAGAAAGTGAATCTTTTTAACCTAAAAGTTAAAAGTTGGTCCTCACTCCTCACCCAATCCCAAACACCCATTGTATTAATACCAAATTCCTAAATTATAAACTCATTTGATGAGATTCTTAAATCTACGAGATTCTTTAGACACATCAAATTGTATGAGTATAATTTATTTTTAACAATAAGGTGATGTGTAATGATTAATGCTTTTTAAAGAGTATTTTTCATCAAATAATTAACATCTTTTTTAGTAAAAATAAACCTATCTAATAGTTAATGCTCTTTTAATGGATGAGTGAATGAAATGAATTAAATAGCTCATTACAGTTTCATCGTCTTGTTTGGTTACCATACAAAAAACTATGGATTGAATAATTAATTAATGTTGTTAGACAGACAAAAAAAAAAGGAATAAAATAAAATTGACAGTAAGCGGTGGTAGATAGAGTGGGTGTTGGTGGCGGCGGTGATAGTGGCGAGAGTGGGAGGCGATCGGTGATGGTGGTTGGCGGTGGCATGTAATGTGGCGATGGTGGTTGGCGGTAATGGTGGGGGTGGGGATGTTAGCGATGGTAGTAGAGGGAGGTGATGCGTAGGTTGCGGTGATGGTGGGTGGTGTTGGTGGTTGTGGAAGGTGATGGTGATGGTGGTGGGTGACGGTGGTCGGTGGCGACGAATAGGGGGGTGGAGATGAGTGAGGTGAAAGAGGAGATGGAATGAATAAAAAACAATGATGTGGATGGAATAAATTTTGAGTGTTTTAGCGTGAGTGAAATAGACAATGCAATGGGTGATTTTATTCCCTTAGCCAACCAAACACATTTTTTTTATTCCATTCTCCCTCTCGTTCCTGCATACAAAAGCCACCTTAATCATTACCACTTCAAACCACGAAAGAGCTTCATTGAAAAAACACATATGCCCCTATAATGCCTGATGATGTCCTGAGGAATGATGTAGATGCATTATCCGTTTATCTAACGCCCATGTAATGTCCCATTGTCTTAACTGATAATTTTGACAGGTATGTTGAGAGAATAATTAAACTGACCCACCGGTTTGTGATACGATTCGTTTCATCTGTTAATTTGGTTATGGGCCCGTTAATTCGGTTTTTACGCATCCCTAATCTTAATACATATTACCCAAAAATAGTGTCCTCAAAGAAGTCCTAAATCTTCCGGTCACAAGTATCCACATTTCAAGTAGGCATTTTATCAAACAAATACAACATGTACTCTTTTATCACTCATTAAAAATTTAACTATCATTAACTTCTATGTATTAATTTCACACTCCATAGCTGAGCTTTAGCCGAGTTTCGGCTTGCTTAAGGTTTTTCTCAACATATATAAAATTTAGTAAAAATACATAAGAATTAGTAAATAATAAACAAGCCAAGCTCGAGTTTAAAAAAATGTCACGGGCCAAGTTGTAGCTCTCATAAACCGAAACGAGCTGAGGTTGAGCCTAATGCATGGGCTCGGCTCAAATCATTTACAGTCCTCACTTTAAAGTAGGTAGTGCAAGGTTGGTTCAATTCAGTTATAAGGGCTTAATCATAACTATAACCGAATGGTCGCTTAACTATAGATCGGTGAAATGTCGGTTATGAATTGATTTCAATTAAGTTCGGTTATGTTTTCTATTATTATTGTTTTTTAATCTTCTTGTAATTGGTTCGGTTATGTTTTCTTTTCTTTTTTTTTTAATCTTCTTGAAATTGGTTCGGTTATGATGTTCCGAACTCAATGATTATGATCTTCCAAGCTATATTATAGACTTATAGATAGTTGCAACATAAATTTAGATATTCAAAGCTACAAACGAACGTATAAAAGATGGAAATAAGGGCATAAACTTTGAAAAAAACATAAATATACAAGGTTCAGTTGTTGTTATAGTCAATTAACGAAGACACATTAACCGTAACCATAACCATAACCAAATAGTTAATTAATCATATTCACTTAACCATAACCATCAATTTTGTTCAGTTATTGCTAATAGAGTTGACAAATAAACCGATCAAACGACCCGAAAATCAAACCGAAACCGAACCGGTTTGAAACCGATTATGTAGAAACCGGTTTAAAAACCGATTGAAACGTAGGTTCGGAACCGGTTGGTAATTTGCTCCATCAAACCGGTTAACCAAATCAAAACCCGAATATAAACTGATCATAACCTGGGCAAGAAACCAGTCTCACCTAAACTGAAACTGATCATAAACTAGTTTTGACTTTTGTTGACAAAACCAAAATGGTTTCAACCCAAACCGGTTTGTGCATCTCTAATTGCTTATTTCGATTAGCGTTTTGGTTTTCGGTTATGATTAGGTTTTTATTTGGCCTGATATAAAAGTTTAAATACACAAAACAAATGAAAACAAACTTCTTCTTCTTCTATATGTCCTACCGTCCCTGCAACACCACCATTCTCCGGCGAACCTCCATACTTTCCGGCAACCCAAACCCATCACAAACCACCCACTCTTTCTCCACTATCCTCCAACAAACCAAACAATCACACGCCATTGCTCTCGTCAACGGGCACCTCCCGTACACCATCTCAATCGCCTCAGCTCTAATCCTCCAATACGCCACTTACAGAGACCCATCAACCTCGCACACTCTATTCCACCAATCACTTCCATACACCAATTCACCTTTCTTATGGAACACATTCATACGTTCCAACACCATTGCCGGAGTACACGACGGCTTCAAGGTTTACAATTTAATGATTCGTAGTGACGTCACACCAGATGATCACACTTTCCCATTTGTCTTGAAATTGTGCTCGGATTATTCCGAGGTTCCCAAAGGCAAAGAGGTTCATGGGATGGTTGTTAAGCTCGGGTTCGGGTCGAATGTGTTTGTTCGGAACACGCTTTTGAGGTTTTACGGAGAGTGTTGCGGGTGTTTGAATAGCGCGTTGAAGGTGTTCGATGAAATGCCTCAGAGAGATGTTGTGTCGTGGAACACGCTTATTGCGGTGTGTTCGGGTATGGTTTGTTATGATAAGGTGGGTAATGTGTTTAAGGGGATGATGGATACGGTTAGGCCGAATGTGGTTACTGTTGTGAGTGTTTTGCCAATGTGTGCTGCAACCGAGGACTGGTTGATGACGAGTGAGGTGCACGGGTTTGTTGTGAAGATGGGGTTTGGTTGTCATGTTACGGTGAACAATGCTTTTATTGACGCGTATGGGAAATGTGGTGATTTGAGAGCGTGTCGCCAGATGTTCGATGAAATGCCTGAGAAGAATGATGTTTCGTGGAATGCTGTCATCACGAGTTTAGCTTACGTGGATTATAAACAAGATGCTGTAGGTTTTTTTAAGTCGATGGTCGAAGAAGGTATTGTGCCAAACCCTGTTGCGGTTTCTAGCATTCTTCCGGTTTTGGTTGAACTTGAATATGTTCAATGGGGAATCGAGCTTCACGGGTTTAGTATTCGAAGGGGTATGGAATCTGATATATTTGTAGCCAATTCTTTACTTGATATGTATGCTAAGTTCAATTACCCAGTCAAAGCATCCAATGTGTTTGATAATATTGATCCGAAAAATATTGTTACATGGAACGCCATGGTGGCTAACTATGCTCAAAACGGCTTTGAATCGTTAGCTTTGCATACGGTAACAAGGATGCAAGCTCATGATCAAGTTCCGAATGCTGTAACGTTAACAAATTTACTTCCCGCCTGTGCACGAATCGGGGCTATTTCACATGGAAAACAGGTGCACTCGAGGTCGATTCGAGGTGGTTTTGACTCTCAGTTATTTGTTTCCAATGTACTTGTAGACATGTATGCAACATGTGGTTATTTGAATCTCGCACGAAAAGTTTTTAACGTGTCGTGTAAAGATCGGGTTTCGTATAACACGCTTATATCAGCTTATTCCCATACAAACACTTCTTTCGAGTCGTTAACTTTGTTTCGTGAGTTGTTGTCAGAAGGGCTAGAACCGGATGCTATTTCGTTTTCTAGTGCACTTTCGGCTTGTGCGAATATGGCAGAGATCAAGACTGGTAAGGAGATACACGCAGTTTGTGTGAGAACCCGTTTTTATAATCATCTAATTGTTTCAAACTCGGTTTTGGATCTTTACACGAAATGTGGACGTGTTGATATTGCTCGGAAGGTGTTTGAGGAGATGCCTAAAAGAGATGTGGCTTCATGGAACACGGTTATTATGGGGTATGGAATGCGTGGTGAGATCGATGCTGCAATTAGTATGTTTGAAGCCATGAAAGGCGATAATCGTGATAATGTGAGATGTGATTCGATTACTTATATAGCGGTTTTATCTGTCTGTAGTCATGGAGGGTTAGTTGATTTAGGAAGGAAGTATTTTGAAGAGATGAAGGAACGTAAGATTGAACCGACACAAATGCATTACGCGTGTATGGTTGATCTTTTGGGTCGGGCCGGGCTAATGGGTGAGGCTGTAGAGATGATCAACAGGTTAGGATCGGAGGCGGAGGTGGATGCGAATGTTTGGGGGTCTTTGCTTGGAGCTTGTAGAATTCATGGGAATATTGAGTTGGGTCAGTGGGCTGCGGACCATATATTTAAGCTGAAACCGGGCCATTCGGGTTACTACATGTTGCTTTCGAATATGTATGCCAAAGCGGGAAGATGGTATGAAGCTTATAAGATTAGAGAGTTAATGAAGTTTAGGGGAGTTCAAAAGAATCCTGGTTTTAGTTGTGTTCAGCAAGCTGACAAACATATATATTGATTTTGATGATACTATCAGAAAAGTTATTACTTTTTAGGGTAGTGGTATGTTTAATAGGAAAACCGTATAATACACTTGTATATAGCGTTGTTTAGATATAATATGAGAGAAAGGGGGGTTAGTGGTGGTATAACGGTCTTATGTGTTAAACTAATAGTTACAAGTGTTGATTTGGTTCTAACAGTTCCTACTTAAAAAGTTGGTTTTGTATTAAACGTCACCGCATCAACAACTATACCCAATAAATCCCAACAAAACACTTTCTGACCCAACAAAACTGCTTAAAGCAGTATCCATTTCACATTTTACATTTGACAAATAAAAAAATAACTTTTTTTAACCCACGCGCATTCGTTTCTGTGTCAAAAGTTGTTTGCATAACGTATGTTTATTCTTTTTGTGATCCTTATCTCAAGAAGAATTAGGAGACGGGTAGACATTCATGTCGCGTACCCATAACTGTTATATGCGCTGCGTGTAAAAACACTAGTGTATGGTGATAGACGTCTACCATGTGCAGCAAAAAGACAACTCACGAAAAACACTATAGGCAAGTTGCATTTCATTCAAGGAAATACGTAAATAAGCAAAACGATGGAGTAAATACATCACCCAAGCACATTCAAGCAAATGGCTATTATTATATCTACAACTGTTATAACCTTTTTGTAAAACAACATTATGCTCTGTCAAACAAAGTCCAACAAAACCCGGTGTATTATACATGACATACATATTCCTTATGTCTCCTTCTGGCAAGCTTTTAACCAATGTTGGACCACCAACCAAGAGGACTGTAAGGAACAATCCGATTCGGTACCGACGGTACCGTACCAATACTGAATTTGCTCATCATCCCTAGTTAGGAGCAATATCATCCTAGAAATCTCGTGACCATAACGACCACTCTTCAAAATAGCAAACACATTTTTGGTTAGTTTTTATTTCTGACTCAATAAAACCCGTTTTGACCCAATAAAAAAACGAACATATTTGTAGACAGTAAAAGCCAAAAAATTTTTGACCAGTTCAAAAAATGCTCACACGCGCAGGTGGGTTATCTATTGTGTCTGATGGCATAGAAAAACCATAGTGATATACATCGGACGTAAGCTTCTATATACACATGGGTTGATGCTTTCTTATAGTAAATGTTGATCTTTTTTTGTCACGCCCGTAATCTGTTAGATATGCATACTCATTTTACAACCTCTAGTTAATTACTTCAGAGTGCAAAGGAAGCAAAAAAATTGAAACCGGTATGCACCTTGTTATTATACTGTATGCACCTTTGTAGTTGGTAGTCTACTACCTGCACACAATAAAAATATGGCTATCAAACATTGATATTTTACTACCTATACCTTTATATAAATACTTTTTACCTTCCATGTTAAGCTGCAGGGAGTAGCAGTTTTGAACTTTTGTTAGGACTTTGTCTTTAGCCTGCACTTCATCAAATTACGGTCAAATTCAATTAGAACCTTCATCAAGCACCTCCTCGTTAGTAAGACCATTCTAATTTTGTCCAAAAGCTTACCTAATAAGTGAGAAACTACAACTTTGCATAAGTTTGAACATTTCATGCCTAAAAAAATTGTAACATAATAAAAAAAAACTATAAATAATGCATAACAAAAACACCAAATCGCTTACTCTGACAAAATTAGGCAGACCCACAAACATCCGTGGACCTTCACTCAGCATACACCCCACTTCACATCATCACAGTTTAATAACCCCTGCACACTACAAAATTCAAAAGAACATAACACAAAAAAAATAATAACAATAATCAAATTCAAATGAAACACATTATTAATGTAAATCAGAGATTAACATATAGCAATTATTAATTAACAACTTGTCCAGATTGGCAATCCCAAACTCCCGGTATACAACTTAGCTGATCCAATGGGTAGCGTGATACCACCAGCAACCTGCAAATTAATTAGTTAAAAACAGATTGAAGGTTTTAACATAATGCAAAAACAACCGTAATTGGATTATAAAACAGAAGATAACAATTTTCTAGACGTTTATTACCTCAGATAACAACCCGAATGAGGATAGCAACCAACAGAATATGACACGTAGCAAGCAATGATAACATATAACAGACACAGTAGCCACACTCAAGAAAACACGATGAATAAGGTAAGCCTACTTAAAGAGAAAAAGACGAAGGCAACATCAAGAGAGTTACTTCGCCCATCCATTTCTTGTAAAAGCATCTTCACATCATCATAATGTTTGTTCTTTAGATATCCTTGGAGAAGAACACAATAAGTAACATCACTTGGTGGGTAGCCGCCACTCTCTTCCATTCTAAGAAACAAGTCTTTTGCATCCTGCAATAGACATTCCCGACAAAAACCACTAATCATCACATTATATGTCCTAACTTCACGTTGCAAACCTTTATCAATTATGCCACGAAAAAGATTCCTTGCAATGTGAAATTTCCCACATTTTCCTGCCTCATCAATGAGGATATTGTAAACAACGATATCTTTGTTTCTTTTGCTACCACCCATCAAATGAAACAAAGAAAGAGCCTCTTCTACTTTATTGATGTTGCAAAGACCTTCTAAAATTATTCCATAAGTGCACCCGTTTGGAATTTGGCCTTGTGCGTACATCTCATCGAAGATTTTGCGCGCAATTACACAACGCCCAACCTGAAACAATCCTTGTAACATTGTGCTGTAAGTGATGACATTCGGTTTTATACCTTTCCCGGCCATCTCACGAAACATTTGCATGGCTTTTTCTATATTCAAATTCTTGCAATACCCGTTCAATAAACTATTGTAAGTGACAATATCAGGAACAAGACCTCTAAGTGTCATTGAATCAAACATTTCCTTTGCTTTGGTCATTTCACCTCGTAGACAGTAACCATCTATAAGTGAACTATAAGTCACTATGTCTGGAAGCTTACCTCTGTCTACCATGATGTTTATAACAACCTCAGCTTCTTCTACTTTACCTTCCTTGCAAAACGCATCGGCTAATGCAGTAAAGGTTTGCACATCTGGAGAAATCTTATCATCCTCCATTTCTTTTAGCAACTTTGAGACCTCGTCCCAACGACCTAACTTACAAAGCCCACAATAATAGAGGTGTAGGTGATGACGTCTGGCACAATTCTTTTTTCAAATACCATATCTTTAAAGAGTTTGAAAGCATCATCTATCATTTTATCCTTGCAAAGACTATCAATAATGGTGTTGTATGTAACAATATTAGGCTTACAGTTTTTTTGTTCCATTAGCCTGAGGAGAGCAACTGCTGTAACATTATTACTGAACTTGCAAAGCCCTTTAATCATTGTACTATACATAACTGCATCAGGTTCACAAAGTTTTTGTTTGCCTAAAGCAAGATCCTAGGAGTGCAAAACTGTCTTTGGTGCGAGACAGCTGACAACAACACTTGATTGCAATGGCCATGGTAACTTTACTAACAGGACACCAAGGGAACACATTTGGTTGTAAAGATCAAGAAAAGAAGCAAAATGTTTCATTTTAGGGGCTGTTTGGTTGGGTCTGAATGAGCCTCTTAATGGTTCAGGTCTGACTCGGTCAGACTTAAGAGTGTCTGTTTCATCTAAAATTCACATATGAATGGCTGAATGAACCTCTTACCCATTCAGTCAAAAAACATCGCTGAATGAAAACAAGACTTTACTACCCTCCACCAACTTACCCACCCAACCCTGGATAATTTCATGGCTTCCCAACAACACATCACCTCACCATCGTCTACCCCGACAAAAAAGACGACGACGACACCTAAGATGAACGAAGAAGATGATTCCTTGTCATTCGGCGTCGGCGAAGTCACCATCGCCGTCACCGGAGTCCCCTCCACTGTCACCATTGGAAGCAATAACTACAGGTACGGTAAATGTCTCTCCCCTCCTTGGATCTAATAATCTGTTTCATCATCGCCATTACTATGAAACAGTTTTATGATCAGATCAAGAATAATAAATTACAAGTGAATTTTTATAAAAATCAGTTTGTTGAGAAGCTCAGGAGTTTGAAAAAGAAGCACCAGAATGTTTTAAGATGTGCTCATGTTCAGAACAATACCGAAATACTTCCAATTTTTTTTCTTTCAGTTTTGTTTTAGGGCTATTCTGTTTTGAATGTAAAATCCTATAGTTTAATTGAAAAGATTGTTTAGTTGTTCTTCATAAAGTATATATTGTCCATTTGCTCTACATAAAGTATGGTTCTTTGATGTCTAGTAGAAGGCTTATGCATGGTTTTTTGATGTCTAGTTACTGGTATGTGATACATGTGTGATATTTTTCGCCGCTTTTTGACAGCTTCTGTGCTGACTTTGTTAAAAATCATATAAAATCAACCGAGTGTCTGTTTAAAGTGTTCTTTATATGGTTGGAAACCCTGAGGAGTCTAGTTTATGTAGAAGTTTAGATCAGATAAAAGTAAGGTCATTTAGTGGGTCAAATCAGTCGATGAACGCAGCTGTGCAGAATGCACTGCACAACAAAATTAGTTATCTAAAAATAAGTTAAAGGCGGATGTTTATACATGCTTGATCTATAACATATATTGCTGAATTAAATTGATTGCATTCACTATTGGAGGGTGTATTATCGGTTTAAAAGTACAAGTAAATGGGTTATGCAAGAAATTGCACTAACGAGTTGAATATTAAATGAACTTTGTTGAGCACGGCATGGCGCATCTTACGCCGAGTCTGGCATAGGTTGCACTTGATTGGTGTGTTACACTGAACAAGGTCTATGTTTCGCCACTTGTTTGATGTGGTCGGGATTAGTTATCTTCGATTTCCTCTATGTTTAAAAATATACTTTTTAAACTACATGTTATGCACGAATATACTAATGCTTATATTGTATAATTATGTGTAGGTAAAGTTTCGCAGTGAAGAGGCTCGTGTTCAAGCTCTCGGTTCAGATTTTTGGGAGATGTTTTTGTTAAGTCTAGGTGTATATTTACTCCAAGAAAGTTTTGTATACGTGATTTTTGTACAAGGTTAAATGTTAACTCTTGTAGTTCTTTTTCAAGAGGTTTGACAAAGTATAAAGTTATATAATACGAAGCATTTTATGAAAATGAAAATGGGACCAGTTTCCGCTTAGCTCTCGATATTGTTATTATTAATTTACTGTGTTACAGATATAGTGCTGAATATTAAGAGGGGTAAAATAGTCATTCTGCACTATCATTCAGACATTCAACCAAACAACACTTATTGGTTCAGCACTAGCTACTTAACCTTTCAGACCTCTTAATGGTTCACCACTTGCCAAACAGCTTAGTAACATCAATTAACAACTGGTTATACTTATACCTAAGTGTATTTCTAACCCTAACTTTAAAGATGAGAAATGGGTACCTATATCAAAAGCATCAACAACAGCAGCAGCAACATTTGAACGATTCATCGTCATCATCGTCATCATCAGACACAATTGTATGTTTAATTGTTTGTATTTGTATTTCTAAAAGAATCAAAAGTGGAATCTGGTGTCTAGGCCATGTTTGGGATTCCTCATTTACACTTCCTTTTCACTTATTTAAAGAATTTTTAATAAGTTACAATATCCTAGGTATTACTGTGCATTTTAGGTATTACTATGCATTTTAGGTATTCAAACGTGACTTCTTTTCAATTTAGTATTAGAAAATGATTTTAAGTTTAGGATGAAGTTAGGGTAAGGATGAGATCGTACCGTATTGGCACGAAAGTTTAAACATATTCTCTTGATCTTAGTGTATCAGTATTAAATTTGTTTATCCCTAAGTTAAGGCATGAAACAGATAAGATAAAATGAGAGATGCGAGAAGAATTTGTGATATTAAAAAAAATACCCTTTAATGAAAAATCCAAGAAAAATAATACAAAAAATTATAACTCAAAATATAAATAAAAAACAAAAAAAATAAAAAAGAAACTAAAATGATTTCCACGCCATTCTCGCTAAAAAACGAAAAATACACAGTGACGAAAATAAATAAAATAACACAATGATAAATAAAAAAAGACACAATAGATCGCAAAATATAACACAATGTCAAACAAAATATAACATAATGTTAAGTAATATAAAATAATATCAAGAAAAAAATACACAATCTCAATGTAAAGTAACACAATCAATGGCGAAATTTTGAGTTATGATGGTGAACTATGTGGATATAACGTGATGAAGGACTAAAGGAGGATTTTTGTGAGAGAGATGGAAAGAGAGAGTGACGAAAAATTAATGATTGCAGGAGAGTTATGGATATTTTATCACTACACTTGTTTTTTTGTTTTTTTACAAATGTTAAAATGTTGATTGGGCGCCACATGACATAAAATGTCTGAATGGTCTATAAGACCATGTGTAGTGGATAACCCTCATGTCGTGTATTGTGCGTCATGTGACGCCACATCACCATATAAAGATTATACAAAACAATGTATAGTGGGTAACTCTCCTCTCAAGTATTACCCCGTTATTACTTTAAAACAAAAACATAAACACGTTCTATTAAATAAAAAAAACATAAGAAAATTACATTAAAAATAAAACAAATACATAAAAAACATCAAAAATAAAACAAATACCTAAAACTAAAAAAAATACCTAAAATATAAATATTTAGTCTTCTTTATCGAGTTCGAGTCTATATTTTTTGATAATTCTATCTCTTTTGATTTCGGCTAGCCTCCGAACATTGCATGTATGATTACATGTAATTACTAGCATGGAAGTTTGGATGAGTCGGGTGGGTGGTCTTCGGTTGAGTCAGTTGGTAGGTGTACGGGAGTTGAGTGGATGCGTATTGCCTAAACCCGAGCATTTGACAATTGTAGGGATGCATTTTTTATATATTCTTATGTGTCGGATTATTTTGTTTTGAGAGAAGAGTTGTGGTTTAAAAAACTTGATACATGGGGTTTTATATGGTATAAAACTTTAAATAAAAAATTATTTTTTCTTTTTTTATAAAGAACCGTTGTCAAACGGTCATGTCTGACCAACCAATAACCATCACCTTCACCATTGTTGTTGAGGAAGGTCCCCCCCCCCCACACCTCCAAAACCTCCAAGGCGCCCGGGAGGATGTTCACGGCGTTTTGGGAGGTTATAGGTGGGAATACGCCGCACTACGAATGATCAAAGAAATAAAATATAAAGAAAAGTAAGCGGTTGGGAAGGCACATGTAGAAAATATGACTTTACATACTTTCATGTGAATGTATAAATAAGATATTTTTATTTTGTCTTCCAGTCTTTGCTTATTAGAACAAAAGCCAACGGAATCTAAACTGGTTAATCTAATAATCTTAATAAGGGGTTCGTATGAGTCGATTTGGGGCACTTTTAGCCCAATACCATAACCAATCGGTTATGGTGGTTTTCGTTAACTGGTTTTGAAGGTCATAGCAGGTCAGTTAATCATGAATTTAGCCTATTTAAAAATAGCTCAAAACAATGTAATTTGGAATTATTTGTTTATTGGGTTAATCGTGAATTTGGCATATCTAAACAAATAAATATAGTCTATAATATTATAAATAATACATATAATCGGTTTGATTCAGCCTTTGACGGGTATGGAAACCTTGTCAACCATAAATGACTCACTATTGAGGCATTATAAACGGATCAATTTGGCTACTTCTATGCTTTTGACGGATATCTTGAGAAAATCATTAAACCGGTCTGGATAAGTTTGGCTACTTCTATGTTTAAACTGGTTTCTACACCGAACCGGTTTGACCCAACGGTTTTGAATATGCAAAACCCAAACCGGTTCGGTCTGTAAAAAACGGTTTTGTACTCATCTAATTTTGATGAATCAATTCATTTTGGGCCTGTTTTGGTTCTTTATGAACTTGTTGGGCTGGGACTGGGAATATAAACATAAAGGCAATCTGGACTTACACGATTATTTGGGCTAAACTTATGCACGGTCAATTGGGCTTAATATGAAAACATATAAAGTTGTAATTATTATTAGTCGACATAAATTCTATTGTGATGACTATAAATTAAAATCAATAACTTAGTTTATCAAATTAAACAGAACGATATCATTATTGTTGTCATCATGATCACTAACTCGGCGATTTCTGATATGACTTGACATTTAAATTAATTTGATTTTGATTCGACTTTATATAACATGATTATTAAAAAAAGGTTAATCTTGAACACGGCTCGTTCAATCAAACATGAGCCATTAACTCATTTAAGTTCTAGATGTTTTTTTAAAATTATATTTATATAATGTATAGAGGGTTATGTAGAAGGTTTTAGTATTTAACCTTTAATACTTCTGATTTTTATTTTTCTCTATAATTATATGCTAGACGGGTGTCCGCGCAATGCAGCGGGAAACACATAATTTGGTAATCACGTAACAGATTTATGGCCATTTATTGTTTTATTTGAAACAGTGAAATCGTTTGTTGGTATATGTAGACTAATAATTCTTATTTTAAACTCAATTTATTATCGAAATCGGAACCAAATCGTTGGTAATGATTCAGTTTGGTTGGTTTCAATTTTCAATGATCTGGTTTTAGTTTTCAACGATAAAATACCATTACTAACGATGTGGCTCACATTTTAATTCAAAACCATCAAAAGCGGACCACAAATACCTATACATAAAATGCTATTTTTAAAACTTAAACAAACTATGGTAATATCATACTCAAATTAAAGAGAATAAAATACTCGTTTTTATAGTGTAATTTTTTAAAAAAAATATTAATGTACGAAAAAGTTATGCCCGTTTAAAAAATCATGGGGGAAGTTGGGTTAAAAGTGAAATTTAAAAGAGTAGATATATAAAAGATAGAGGTTGAATTTGTAACTATTCTTTACATTTGCAGTTAAAGTAGAGGAACTAAAATTGTAACTATATTGGTAAAATAAGAATACACGTGATATTTGTGTTTCAAATTATCACTTTGTCCCTCTTCAAACGTGTACCATATGCTTAAAGAATTGTAAAACCCTTAAAATAATCGTCTTAATTTGTCTTTCACTCATATATTATATACAGTAAAGATAAAGATATTCATGGAAAAGGTTAATCGGCAAGAAAAACATTAAAACATAAAATCACAAAAACAGTATTCCTGAGTTAAAGTCATTCATCGTCTTAACCGATACTAAATCACTACGTATTACTTATATTCACAAATAATCATCTAAGAGATAAACCACAAATGCTACAAGAACAAGACACGATTTTAAGTGTGTACAGTTAGAGTTGTTGTTTTCAATACAAATATATATATCACGTTTAGACTCGTGTCACTTACCCATTCGGTCAATCCAAAACCTTCTAACCCACTAACCTGATAAAAATTATAATAAAAATTATTAAGTGATTAGTGATATATAAAACAAAAAAATCGCATTGATTTCTTGAAATTAATAGCTAAAATTAGTTATTTAATAATCCAACTAACATTTTAGTTAATTAATAATTATATTTTTTTTGGTGCACGATTACCACCTTTTATATTTCATAGAAACATCCAAACGATTTACAATGAAGTGGCAAGTAAGCGGGCAACAAGCTGCGCCGCAACCTCCTTTTGGATAGCAAACCCAATCCGACTAAAAACAAGGTTTTGATTCTTATGGGCTGATACGTTAATATACACAACTTTCTGAACCCTATTCAAAAGGTCCACGGCATCCGGAGCTAAGAAACCAAAAGCGTCAAAGGCGAAGGGGATAAACACGTGTTGATTCTCCAAACAAGCTCTCTCGTGTTTAGCAACCTTGTCTGATGCCGCCTTCAATGCTGCCTGGCCTGCTACAAATCCAGTGTCCCTAATCCCAACAAGAGGGGACACTCCTGTGAGGTTGACACAAGCGTGTTTTCCCCTACCCACCCAAAAACAAATATATCGGTCGGTCGGTCGGTCGGTCGTAATTATATTACACGTACACATGTTACTTGTTTCTTAAGAATAGGAGTCTAGGACCTACTAAGGTTAATTTGGTAATCAATGCTAAAAGCCAGAAGCTTCCGGTATTTGCGGTTTAATTATAGGATAACTTGCACCGTCCAAATCCAGCACCTTCCACATGAAGCAGTTAGTTCAGTTATTCACGCCACGTGTCCTTATCTCCGGTGTCTTCTATTAGAAAAACAAAAGTGAAATAGTCAAACACAATCTACAGCCGCACGATTGATCATGTTGTCATGTTGTCACCTGATGGATTTATCCACGGATATGTAGTTTAGTTGGTGTGGTGGTTATTTATTAACCTTGTCAACCACCACCACCGACGATGGTGATATGTGATTAAATTAATATTACTATTCCTATATGTTTTGAAATTTATTTATACGTATTATATAATATTCGGACCATGGGGTTTAATGTGTTGTATGTTGATTTGTAAACGGTTTGAATATTATGCGTAGAAATGTAGAATGACCCATGGAGGAATAAAATATTGGACATGTTTGCCACGTGGATTATAATGGATAATATGTAGAATACTTTTTAGATTAGTAAATCAATTTGTCTAAAAGTTAGGGCAAAAGTGCAAAACCTCCTCCTTTGAAGTGAGATTCCTAATGTAACTTTGTGTGGTCAGTTTTTATTTAAACGTCAAATGGATAAAACTCGGTGATTCAGGGTAATCTCATGACAGAAGGCGACCTCATACATCTGCCATCTCAGATAGCGCCGAGTAGTCCAGTTTCATGATAAAATACATTTTATTCTTAACATGAAAACAATGAGAACCGATTTGTTGTTATTATTATGTTTGTTTTTATAATTGTTTGTTCTTATTTTTTGTTCGTAGTTGCTGATTTCCAACTATGAGATGTTATAACTTATAAGTATCTGTTGATTTACATTTTGTTGTTATTATTAAGTTCTTTTCTTATGTTATTATAATTATTTGTTGTTCTTATTTTGTTGCTGATTTTGATTATTTTGTTGTTTTTATAAAGTTTTTTTTGTTTGTTATTATAAAACATTGCTTATGTGGATTGGTATTGTAATTGATATTGTTTCCTATGTTCTCATTTTTGGTATATTGGTATTGTTTCCTATGCTCCCATGCTAAGATTATTTTCTAGATGAACCTTCCCCGGGTAGCCCAAGCCTATCATATCAAGTTTCAAGAAAAACCCCCACGATGCGGTAAAATCAAAACCCGGTTGTGACATATTCGAACTTGAGAGCTTGTGGCCTCCATCCAAAATCTCCACCTCCCTTTAAGGTCAATCAAGCTAAAGCTCATTGGTTTCATCCTACAATGTTGAATTGTCTTTCTCTCTTCCAAAACAATTGTTGTTTTTTGATTTGTTGTTTATATATTTTGTCATTTCGAGAATACCAAATGAATAGGGATGACAATTTATACACGAGACACGAATACATGATACGTGCCTACACGACTTTAACATGTAACATGTAAGGTCTTAAAATGTTTCGTGTACTAAACAAATAAACACGAATGTAGCTGTAAATTTTCGTGTCTAAACATGTAAAATACGTGTGTACCTATTAAGTATCTGGTTATATTTTTATAACTATACACACACACACACGTTATCCTAAACCTTAAAATCCTAAAACATTCTCACTCTCTATTTCTCAGCCGTCACCACTCACGACATTCCCTCTCCGGCCATCAGTGCCGTCTCTGAACTCCGGCCCCGCATCCGTCGGTGCTTCCCTCGGTCGTCACAGCTTGATGCCTCATCGTTAACCATACTTAGTAAGTTAGTAATCTCTCTACTTGGAATCCAGTTTACTACGTACCCGTTATTAATCTAGTTTTTAGATCTTTATAGTTTATCCTGCTCTAGAATAGTCGAATTGTTTTCAATAAATTCTTTGATTAGAATTCTATGGGTTTTTGTCTTAAATTTGTTAAGAAACATGAATTTATGTTTTATTTTTAAGACTTCTATGAACTTTCGACGACTTTTGTTTCACTAAACAGGTTGTTAAATATGTGTTTCTAAACAACTCTTATCGTGTTTTAGTGTGTATACCAGGTAGTAACATGTTCGTGTTCGTGTTCGGGTTTGGGATACATGTACACAAAATTTTCGTGTCGTGTACAGGTATACATGATATGTCAGCCCTACATATGAAGTACAAAGGCCAATAAGATCGTATGCTTCCAATTCTTTAATTGAACATCCTAGGTACCCGTATCTTGAGAAACTCGAATCTTGATCTTCAACCCAAGTATACACGTGTGTATAGCGGGTTCTTCATGTACTAAGTTATTTTTTCAAGAATTAATGCACTAAAGTGTTTTCAGTATAGAGTGGGTTTCGCCTAATAAGCGTAGGTAACAATGAGATCATGTCACATATACATTGTTGGTTCTACATACGAGAGGGCATTTGCATTAATTTATGGAGACAAAATATAGTTATATGGTATAATTATGTTTTCCACCATTATCTTTGTGTTGTTATACCATATATAGTTGTGATGCTATAACGGTATAACTGTATAATTGTAATAGTAAAACAACATAGTTACAAGTAATCAAACATTTTATGATTGTGAGCTTAGAATGGTAAAATGACACAATTTACACACAATGTAACGATATACAGCACAACTTTTGTCACAATTACTACAATTATGTTATAAAAAATGATATTAGAGAAGCACATACTAATATTATACTTTTATAAAAAAAATCTTATTTTATGATATATATTTAAAATAATTAAGTATACAATAGTTATTTAAGTTTAAAAGGCTTGGTAACTAGCATTTAATAAAAAAGAATCAACATAAGGGTAAATTTCTTACTTTACCCTTTCGCGTATTATATAACTTTCGAATCAATATTAACGATTATATTAGGTTGAGAAAGACCCAAGAGGCCTCACTATTTTCAACATTTCTTAAGATGGAATTTTCTAGTTTAACCTCTCTCCCACCTGTCACCACCAGAGTACCATGTTGATATATATGTGTATGTAGATAAATAATAATATACAATTATATACAATCACATAAAGTTAAAGGCATGTCATACCAACATTAAAAAAAAATTGTTAATACATAACAATATCATACTCAAACTAAAAAGAATAAAATGCTCATTTTAAAGTACCAATGTTAAATATATAAGATGACCTAATGGTATCATGGTATTATTAAAATGTGTCTCTCCCCACTAGGCTTAGTGTTCAAGTCATGTGGTGAACAAAAATTGTTAATTTTTATAGTAAGATTAGATTGTGTGTGGGTTGACCGATGAAACTATTTCAAACAAATGATAAGGCCATCCGTAATGGGGGGATTGTTTGGGCGACGACGGGCTACAACACTGCCACCCCCCGCGATTTTAGGGGCGATAGGGGGGGGGGGGTTTCTCGCTCTTTCTTTATTTTACTGTTATTATTATTATCTTCATATGTGAGTGCTATATATATATATATAAGGGTTCAATAGAGTTTCCTAAGAATGATAAGAACCAATAGATTTTTGACAAGTGAGATTACAACATATGATGAAAGAAGAATTCTAAGAAACTATGTCGGTTATAGTGGTGAAAGAGTAATTATAGGAAACTATGTCGGTTTTTGCTAATTTTAAATCTCAACCATTGATTAACATGATCCAATGTCAATGATTTATTACTAGTCTTCCTAGGAAACTACTTCTTTTTAGTATAACCCTCCCATATATATATACACACACACACACTAGTTTTTGTCCCCGTATTACGGGGGTTGTTTTATATTGTCTGTTCTAATATTTATTTCTTTTTTGAATTTATATTTTTTTATTGTATGAAAGTTAATAATATACTTATGATTTGATGATAAATTGTTTCACAAATAAATGAGATGTTATAAACTGGTTTAAAAACTATATGGTTTTGATAAGACCCAAGACCTGTTTAATTTTTTTACTATAAAATTGGTTTTTTTAATTATAAATAATATTTATGAAAGTTAATAATATACTTATGGTTTGATGAGACCCAAGACCCGTTTGGTTTTTTAATTTAAATAATATATATATATATATATATATATATATATCTTTTTTAAAATAAATAAGATATTAATTTTTAGTATATCTTATTTTATAGAATTTTTACATCAATAATTTGGTGAGAATAATTTTTTATTTAATGAGATGTTATAACCCGTTTAAGGAATATCTGGGTTTGGTAAGACACATACCCATGAATTCGGATCATGAATGAGAAGTCTCCATTTAAAAATCAAGAAAATCTGGTGACTCCAAAAAAGGGAGAGCGACCACATCGCGACACGCGAGATTTTTGGGTTTCGTTTATATTATATATATATATGATCATGATCATGAGAGAACTTTTTTGAAATTGAGAGTTATAAGAACTATTTCGGACAACAAAAAACCCAAAAATAAAAAAAAAATCATAAAATAAAAAAAACACAGAAATCAAAAAAATAAAAAAACCAAAATTCTTATTTTATCATCCCGGTTTCATAAAAAAAACTCGGTTTAGCTAAATTATATACACATATGTATAATATATACATATATGTACATTTACATGTTTTTTTTGTACACATGTGTATAATTTAAGATAAATGATACTGTACATATGTTTATATTACGTAACTAAAGATTATATAAAATTATACATATGTGTATAATACGACGTTTTTTTTTATTTTTTTATATTTTTTATTTAATGAGATGTTATAACCCGTTTAAGGAATATCTGGGTTTGGTAAGACACATACCCATGAATTCGGATCATGAATGAGAAGTCTCCATTTAAAAATCAAGAAAATCTGGTGACTCCAAAAAAGGGAGAGCGACCACATCGCGACACGCGAGATTTTTGGGTTTCGTTTATATTATATATATATATGATCATGATCACCAGAGAACTTTTTTGAAATTGAGAGTTATAAGAACTATTTCGGACAACAAAAAACCCAAAAATAAAAAAAAAATCATAAAATAAAAAAAACACAGAAATCAAAAAAATAAAAAAACCAAAATTCTTATTTTATCATCCCGGTTTCATAAAAAAAACTCGGTTTAGCTAAATTATATACACATATGTATAATATATACATATATGTACATTTACATGTTTTTTTTGTACACATGTGTATAATTTAAGATAAATGATACTGTACATATGTTTATATTACGTAACTAAAGATTATATAAAATTATACATATGTGTATAATACGACGTTTTTTTTTATTTTTTTATATTTTTTAATGAAACAGGAATGAAATATAAGAATTTTAGTTTTTTTACTTTTTTAAAATTTTTATTATTTTTTGTTTTATAATTTTTTTAAATATTTTTTAAAAAGTGATTTTAGTGGTCCAAAATGGTTCTCAAAGTTCTCAATTTGCAAAGGGTTCTCTTAGGATTCTTACCCTATATATATATAAATATATATATATATATATATATATATATATATATATATATATATATATATATATATATATATAAGGGCTACAATACCAATACACCCCTAAAACAAAACCTACCATTTACTGACTGTGCGACACAGGATGCAAAACGTCCTATTTTGTAGCCCATTTACTACATATATCCTAAGGATTCGACAAAAAGTCTACGGTACTAGTGATTTTTTTTTCACTTTCCTTTTATTTTTCTTCCCTAATTCAGCCATAACTGACGCTTACATAAATTCTCACATCATTCTATCCGTTGTCTTCATCAAGGATCCATGTCTTCTTGTATACTTTGAATGAAAAAAATACCACTTCGTTTCTCATTGCGTATCGATATACAACCACCCATTTAATTGTACTTGGTAGACAAAAATTTGAGGTCATGCACGTAAGTTAGACTCACGTATAAGCTATCTTCTTTGCATATCAGAGTTTGAATTTTGAAATGATATCACGTTATTTTGATAAATTAAAGATACTTATGTGATCTAAAACTAATCTTTGGGCACTTATTTGATCATAAGAAATGGTTGTTTGTTTACGTCTAAACAGAAACATTAAGAGAGAGTCATCTAATTCAGTCAGAGCTCAGACCGTTTGGTTTGGAAAAGAAAAACATCTGAATTGGTCAGCTCTTGGTTGAAGCTGAATGGGAAAAATGATGAATCAGATTTGAATCGGTCAGATCTGATTGAAACAAATAACCTGTTTGAAGACTTTTTAATTTACAACATAAAATTACATATGATTTTTTAGAGATATCCCAAACATCATTGAATAACTATATTTGTTAATTTGAGTTTACAATTTGTTTGATACCGGATATAAATGATTTGCTAATATTTGATTAATAATTGACTGAAAACATGATTGATGATTAATCTTTTGTGATGGGAATGATTTTTGACAAATCAATTATATATATACAAATTTATGGTTAGGATTATAACGTATTAGTTAGTTAAGGATGAAAGAGAAAAATTGAATAATCGAACTGTAACTAAAATATGACTGTCTTGAGAAGCTGGTCTAGTGGTAAGAGATTTGTCATTCTAAACTAAAGGCGTATGTTCGATTCTCACTTGTGTCAGTTCGAAGAACATTTGGGTAAATGGACGAATCAGGACTTTATTCCCGTGTTTGAACCCGACGGGGACGAGGGTCTACAGATTCCATCTAGTTCCCGCGCATCAAGGGGGTACAGTCTCACGACAGTCAAGAAGTCGAACTTGGACATAGCTCCGAAAAGATAGGTTTACACGTAAGATTCTTTGCCGTTAAAAGAAAAAAAAAACTGAAATATATATAACCTAATCAAAATAACTTGATTAATTGAGAAACCAATGCTTGGTTATGTTTATTATGACAGATTTTTATAGTTCGGTTATGTGATATGTGTATAAAACTATAAATAATTGAATTATCCAACCGTCACGTGGGACTCATAATATGTTATATGTCGAAACCTTTTATTTACACAGCATGTTATTCAACTCTTATTTTATAAATTAAAAGTATTTCCAATATTTCATTCAATTAAAGATATACATAGATCTTTACTAAAATTAAGTTAATCCATCTAATGCCATCAGATAACCAACGGTGAATTAACCACATCAAATCAACCCAATTCACTCGTTTTTTCTAACAACTAACGTTTGGAACCACCTTTAATACTTGGATAAGTCTTTTGGAGACATATTGACAATCGTCTAAATAATTTTGACACTTCAAGTCTAAGGGGCTGTTTGACAAACCTCTGAATTATTAAGTGCTGAATGGGTAAGAGGTCTGAATGAGTAAGATGATCAGAACCAATAAGAGCTGAATGAAATGTATCTGTTTGGTTAGACATCTGAATAACTGTACAAAATTACTATTTTACCCCTTTACGTGGATTTGATATTAATCTCATTCAAAAGATCGATTTTAACAAAATAATTTGTATTCATTAATGAAAAAAAAAATACCAGTTTATTATTTAGTTCTTTAAACAAAAAACGAATTGTAACAAATATATGTTGGCCCTAATTTTTAAGAATCCCCAATTAAACAACCATCTGTTGAGAATAGGAATACCCTTTTTCCAGTAGCGAAAGATGAACAAACAAGACCCCGACTACAACGGTTATTGACGTGGTGCAGATCAACAAGCGGCGGTGCACGATGGTGGTGTGTTGGCACTCTTGCTGAACAACATAACCTTTCCCCTTCGTCTCTTACCCTTTTTTTCTGGTCACTGGTCATCGATATTCTGGTGACATTGTTAATGACGACATTGGAAGGGTGAATGAAACAATAAATGGCGAAAGGTTGTGGTGGCTGTGTTCGGTTTTACGGCGAGAATGGTTGACGGCGGATAGAGTTTCACCTTGAGCCGCATCTCCGACGAGCCCTTGCTGGTTCTCCGGCGACGACCTATCATGCATGGTGGCTGGATGATAAATGGAGGGTAATTTGGTCTTGATTCCATTCAACAACCATCTGTTCTCATTCAGCATCAGTTTCAAGTTGAACCATTCAGAGGTAAAGTATCTGACCGAATCAGACCCAAAGCTTGAACCAAACGTTCTGAATCTAACCGATTCAGACGATTGCCTCTTAATGATTCAAATTCAGACTCTACCAAACAACCTCTAACTCACCCCAGAATATACAATCAAGCAGGAAACCATCACTATGAAAATATTCCATTGAGCTAGCTAAGTTTCAAACTTTTACTTTTAAGATCTCAAACCTTAACAATCATCATGTTTAATCAGTTCAGAAGCTCAACTACGCATAATTACACCCAATTCACACATGATAGTGTTAATTTAAAAAGAAGTACCAGAAATCCAATGAACGTTCTTGTAATTCATACACACGTCTAGAGACTTTATTATTTATATATTAATATAATGAGCTTACAAAAATTTAGTGAAATTTTATAGTATTATATAAATATATTAGTTTAGAAAAGAAAAGAAAAGAAAAGACTAATATGCAGTTTTATAAGTTTACAACTTAATATTTAAAAAAATATAAAAAAATTTACAGGTTAAGAAATACAACATAGTCAAATTTTATCCAGTAGTAAACCTAAATTGGAATAAATTTAGTATATTCCAATTTAATATTAAAATTACTATTTATATTAATTAATTCATTTATTTTTGGCAGTTTTCAGTTTTCTCATGTGCTCAATCTCTATATAAACCCTAAACCACCCAACCTTCATATCACCAACAAACCATTCAAAAACAAACTTGAATATTCTCTACAAACCATAACCACAAACACCGTCTCACTCTTCACACACCAATCACTATAACCATCATGGCTCCACCAGTTCCAAGAACCACCACAAACGGACTCTCATCCGGTCTGGTCAAGACCAAGACCCTGCCTCGCCGTGCCTATGTCACCTTTTTAGCCGGAAACGGTGACTACTGGAAAGGTGTGGTGGCTCTAGCCAAGGGTCTCCGTAAGGCCAAGTCAATATACCCTCTTGTGGTAGCAATGCTTCCTGATGTTCCCATGGATCATCGACAAAAGTTGATCTCCCAAGGGTGTATTATTCGGGAGATTGAACCGTTGTACCCACCGGAAAACCAGACGCAGTTTGCGATGGCGTATTATGTTATTAATTACTCCAAACTCCGTATTTGGGAGGTAATATTTTGAAAATAGTTATGGTATTCATAATTTTATATAAAAAATTTTAAAGTTGTGTGTATGAGGAATATTTGAAGTTTAAATTTCCTTTCAAAATATAGAAATTTATTTTGCATGCATGAAAATAAACGGCAATACCTTAAAAGGCCATTTAGTTGAACTCATTTTTCTTGCAATATATACGCACATATCTATACAAAGGTTAGATAATCAACTAGCACTAAATTAATATAAGAAAAAAGAGAAATTAAATTGTTTAGTTTCTAATCAATTGCTATATTTTTTAAAAAATTGTGATTTTTACATACATATATACATACATAATACATGTACACAAGTTATATACCTAGCACCTAGGAAAATAATCCTAACTTACTTGTTAATTAATATATAATTATTTTATACATTTTACCCACACATATATATTAATAATAATATTATATGATATTTATATATGTACATAAATGAACATAGAATGCAAAAATGATTTTTTTTATTATGTTTCACTATAATTTATGTTCCACCGGATTTTTCACACACATGATGTTTAATTATTTTCTTGTATCCTTGTGTGCATATTGTTTGATAACTATTTATTAATTAATATACATTATTTTGCAGTTTGTGGAGTATAGCAAAATGATCTACCTAGATGGCGACATACAAGTGTTCGACAACATAGACCACTTGTTCGACTTACCAGACGGCCACTTCTACGCGGTCATGGACTGTTACTGCGAACCAAACTGGAAGAACAGCCCACAATACAAAATCGGCTACTGCCAACAAACACCAGATAAAGTCCAGTGGCCAGAACACTTAGGCCCCAAACCACCACTCTACTTCAACGCGGGCATGTTCGTGTTCGAACCCAATCTCAACACCTACCACGATCTCTTACAATCCGTTAAAACCACCCCTCCTACGTTATTCGCTGAACAAGATTTCCTAAACATGTTTTTTAAGGATATTTACAAGCCTCTTCCAACTGAGTATAACTTAATATTGGCCATGTTGTGGCGTCACCCGGAGAACTTTGACCTTGAGAAGGTGAAGGTTGTGCATTATTGTGCTGATGGGTCGAAGCCGTGGAGGTACACTGGGGAAGAGAAGAATATGGATAGGGAAGATATTAAGATGCTGGTGGCCAAGTGGTGGGAGATTTACAACGACGAGACGTTGGATTATTGGAGGATTTCTGGGGCGACTACGCAGTTGACGGCGGTGGATAAGCCGGCGGCGGTGACTAAGAGTGGTAGGCATTACATCACTGCCCCATCAGCGGCTTAGAGACTATATATATGATATTTTTAATGTTTTTTTTTTATCGTGTTCGTGTTTCTCAAAAAACTTACATGAGTTAAGAAAACTAGTAACTAAATGCTGGGAAAACTAGTAACTAAATGCAATAGTGGGTTGGGATTTTTTTTCTATTTGTGAGGTTTTATTGTGGGGTTGTATAAGTTTGTAATTACTGGGATTTTCACCATATTATTAATGAAAATTTCCTATTTATATGTATATATGTGGAATGTCTTAAATGTTATGGATAAAGGTTCAATTGTTCAAACGTTAAAACACATACTAATTTTATTGTATATAAATATTATTGAAATATAAAGATCATTAAAACCAACTTGACAAACATTCTCTTAGTAATTTTAATGTTAAACATCATGTTTAACACTAAAAGTACTATCAGAACGTTGTAAAGTTTGTTTTTTGGAAGATAACCATATGCAGTTGAAAAAATAAGTTAATTAATGAGGTTTATCATGTTAAGTATTGACGCACGATTGTAAAGAGGTTGGTCAACGCACGGCAATTTAAGCAAAAGTTTAATAAATAACTAACTGGTTATGATATATGAAACAATTATGATATATAAAACGGTTATGTATATAATATATGTACAAATAACAATTTTTCCTCACTACATCTTGTCATCAATATATAAAATAATTATTTATTTGTATAACTGACTATTCTTTTAATTATATTTTATCATCAATACGTATAAATTCATCATCAATAAAATGTTTAGTTGATTATCATGGTTAGTATTTTTTTAAAAACCCTATCTACTAATGTGTGCGTATATCAATGCTTATAACTTGTGGGTAATGCTTACTAATAGCAACAAGTAAGAGAACATGGTCTAAAGAAGATAACTATACGTACTTGAAAAAGGAAAAGTAACTTAATTAAGCTTATCATGTTAAGTGCCGACATGTGGGTCGTTAGAGACTAGAGAGGTTGATCAATATATCAACTATTTTCTTTTTCTATATGATTATGATCACAATAAATTATTTGTTCATTTAACGCTTTTATTTATTTATATATTTATATCAACACTTATAACTCATGCTTATTTTTTAAATGTTTAATAACAAAATAAAAACCTTTGGGGGACCCTTGATCGTTTGTCAATTTGCAGGAAGATAACCCAACATCATCATCATCATCGTACTCAGTATATCCTACCAATAGCAAAGCTATGGTAGGGTCTGAGGAGGGTAAGATGTAGGCAGCCTTACCTCTACCCCATAGGGATAGAGAGGCTGCTTCCGGTGAGACCCCCGGCTCGATAGTAGTTTTGCATCAAGCCTTGGACATAAGGCACATAGCACTCAATCATCGGGACACCGGCTGATCGGTGCATGTAACCTTATCTTTCAGCTATCAACGCCACTACATGATGCCTGATTAACCGTCCGTCACTTTTAACGTTATTTTCACGAGATAGCCCTACGTAGGAAGATAACCCTACGTGGTTAGAAAAAGTAAAGCAAGTTACCCAACGTATATCACGTTATATGTCGGCACAGGTTGGTCACCACACAGCGATCCACATGCTTGGATACCGTGGGCCTATGTTGAAGTAAATGGAAAATGGACCCCTTAATTCTCAATTCTCAATTCTCAATTCTCAAAGTCAAGAACTTGAATATTAAATAACCATTATCCATTGAAGATATCATTGTTTATGTCCGATAGATTTGAAACATAAGTAAAACTAATATTTAATAGAATTTAATGTATTTGATTCTTTGATATGAGTCATAGAACTAATTATGTACTAAAATTAGTGTATATGTCATGTTAACGTCCGTTATGTCATTTATATCTATTTTATTTAAACATGCCTAATCATAGCAAAGGTAATTTATAAGTGTTTATATATTAACATAGTTAAAAAATAGTAGTGAGAAGATATCGCAGGTTCATCTGGATGGTCAGAGGGTTTCGTCTTGTGGAGTTCCTTGTGAGTAGTTCATATTTGAATCCAACAAGTGTATTTCATTAAAAGAGAAAGAACATCACTATTCTACGATCGAACTTGAGTAAGGAGAAGTTGTTATGACCATTTGAGAAAGACATTGATGCCATTAAGGTGTTGTTTGTTTTTTCAGAGGTCAAATGTCTGTAGACTGTGAACCACATCTGTAGAAAAAGATGTGGATCAAACCTCTATAATCTGTAAGGAGAAGACTGTTAAAATAATTGATGGGGGTGTACGAACTGTGGTAGTGAGTGGTAGTGATGGTGGACGGTGGTAGTGGATGGTAATGGTGCGCGATGGTGGTAGGTGGTGAACGGTGGTGGTGGAGAATAGTGGGTGGTGGTGCTCAGCGATGGTGGTGGTCAACGGGGTGGTGGTGGCAGACGATGGGGGGGGTGGGTGGTGGTGGACCATGATTGTTGGTAGGGTGTGAAGAAGTTTGAAAAAGTTGGATATTAGCTTATTTTTTAAGCTCACAAAAAACATTTTCAGGTCTTAAAAAAACAAACAGTCTTCAAAGACTTATTTATACGCGTCCGTAGACAAAAGCCAATTGCAGGCCTTTTAAACGAAAACAAACAAAACCAAGTTAACATAAATACATACATGTGTGTGTACACACAGGGGTGGACCCACATAGTCATGATCGGGGTCCCGGGACACCAATGTTTTTTAAAAATTTCTTAGAAGTGGTATATTAATTTTTTAAGGACCTCATAAAAATTAGTGCTTGGAACCCATACTAATAATACTGGTTTGGCCTAGTGGAAAGTCTCTTGTTTTCCCTTTTGAAGTTCGCGAGTTCGAGGCTTGCAAGACTCTGTTTTCCAGTTTTTTTCTTTTTCATCCTACTCAATATCAGCTGTTTAGTTAGGGTTTCAAACGTTTAAGTTCACTGCACGCAGACATTGCAACAATCACACATCTCAGACTTCTCCACGGCCGGCCTAGACAAAATTATTCATATTCTTTTATTAAAAGGTTGCTTTTTTGTAGTAAAAAATCAGAATTTATAGATAGAAGAATAGATACAGAATGGTCAAAAGGATGGAACTCAACCCATCTTTAGAGCCAAAAATCTTTAGACACCCCAATTTTTTAGTTCATGACCGGTCCAAGAACCACTTTTCAAAAACAAATAGTTTTAAGATAAATCGATATAATCTAAGGAGTACATGTCAAAATTAAATTTTTGAATTTTTTTATTTTACTATAGCTTTCTTTAAAAATATATTCATAGTAGAAAAAAGATCAACTTACATCACCAATCATTATTATTATGAGGTTAAAAATTTTAACACGATATTAGATATGCAAATACAAGAGCTTGACAACCGTTATAGTAAGGTAAACCGCCCAAGATTTTGTGTGTTTATTATGATATCAATTTTTATTATGTTCCTCATCAAGCCTCGACCCGACTCGAACAACCACCGACCCGAAAAATTTGAACACTGTTAAAACATGACCCAATTGCCAAAAAATCTTGAGTCCGCCACTGTATACACACACATTATATAGTAATTTAAATATGAAATGAACTCAATAATAAATATGATGTTTAATACTAGAACAAGACATGCATAATACAAATCACAACTCAGTTTGAGCGGGTCCAAAGAACATTGATTTTCTCTGGTTAGTCATGATAATGCTGAATCGGTATGTGTTCGAGCTAGAAAGACAAATATAGTGACGTATTCGTATCGGTTTTTATAACATTGGTTTATATACATTTATTTAATAATACAACAACGAAACATACTCTATAAAAATGAAGTCTAGTCTACTAATGAGGCATCATGATAATGTTGAATCAATATGTGTTCAGGCTACAACGACAAACGTAGTAACGTGTTTGTATCGGTTTTTAAAACATTGGTTTATATAGACACGCATATAGACGTTTTTTAGTAATAAAACAATAAAACATACTCTATAAAAATAAAGTCTAGTCTGCTGAAGACTAATGAGCTAGGCATGGTATATGTCTACTATTGAACATATGTAATGAATTTTATAAGTGTACAACAAACAAGATTGTTTTGAACTAAAGTTAATTATTATATTTATATATGTTTTGTGCTAAAACACAAATCATCGAAAAACTAATTGATGAAGTTGCATTCACCTCAATCTTGCTTCGGAACAACGTATTATAGGTCCAAAGTTAGAGCTAATGTAAACCTTAACCAATGATGGATTTATACGTGACATCTAGAATGAAAATTTAACGCAAGTTAAGTTTGTACTGCACATTTAAATACAAAAATAAACTTTCACAGAGTTTATGTTTGAGAATCGTGACGGCCTTCATGACACGAAACCCATGGCCGGCTTAACGATATTGAAGGCCTAAATCGAAATGAGATTTTGTGGTTCTTTTTAAAATAATTGTGTTAGAAAAATAAATTAATGACCGGTTTTGAACTTGAGACATACAACTAAGCAACGTATAGGTTTACCACTAGACTAGTAGTTATTTATATTTTTAATACACCGATAAATATATCTATATATAATATTTTATTTTTCAATTTCTTTTTCTTTTTAAAAAAAGATATTATTAAAAACATATATATATATATATATATACACAAAAAAAATATTTGAAGGCCTGAATTAAGTGTGGGTCTAAAGCCCTATCCTTATTTCGTTGATCCACATGCCGCCCATACCTTCGAACTCACTTCTACATTTGGAGGGTGAGTGGTTAAAAATAAACACTAGTATATGTGTGACTGGGGTACACAAATGACACATCGAAGAAAGTCAAATTTTGTTGACATGATTTAAATTGTGTCTCCTGAACATGTGCAATTATTCTATTTATGTTCATTCAAACACACTTGGGAGTTAAATACGTAAATTCCAACCTAGTTAATTTCAAAACAACTTAGCTTAAGAAGCAAGGTAACAAAACAATAAAGAAAGCTTTTGTCGGTTGAGTATGGTTTGAATTTGGTAAAAGTTAAAAGCGAAATCCACACGTAGTCGTTCGTTCCCCCATAAAAGGCAACGTCATCCAGAACCGACCAAGTCTTAATTTATCTTCTACCTAAAGCTGTATTTACGGCTTATTTTAAGTGATTGTGTTATAATATTCAGTACTGATATCGCGCGCGTTACGGCAACAAATTCGGTCTGTTAAACTCAAGTGTTATAGACTTATAGCATCAAATTAATGTTAATTAGGTCGGTTTGGTTTTGTTACGATACCGGAACTAACCCTAAAAACTAAATGCATCAAATTCACAATTTAAATAAAGAAGGAAAAACAATAGTAGTAGTGGCACTCGTATATTTTATTATGAAAACAATCAACATATTTAAAATGACATTTATTCGGTCGGCAAAACTCAAACGTTAGTAAAACCCGAGTGTTGCATAAGCAAATCAACACAAATTCGGCCGTTATCCGTTACATTTGTTACAGTACCAGAATTAAAACAAAATAAAAGTTTGTCAAATTAACATAAATTGAATAATTATTTAAAATGACGTTTATTCCGTCGAGCGTTTTCTATCGTAAAGAACAAATATTTGGAACCGTATTTACCGTACTAAATTATATTATGAAGACGAGGGTGTTATGCCGACTATATTATTTACCCTTTAAAACTCGACATGTTATCGCCCGAATCATTACAACAAATTAAGGAAGCTGGCCTATGCTTTCGTCGGCCAACAAAATACGACCCGGGCCATAAATGCAACCTATGCCAATGCCTATTCATTGAGGACAATGTCAACTTCGAAGGAAGAGATATGATATTGATTCGAAACCGGCAGCCCAAGGGCCTCTTCATACCCAACCACACGAAGTACTCGCTTGGGAATTGACCCTCTTCATGTTGATGTTTTTTTATTGTACGTAAAATTGCTTGTTGGTAGGATTGAGGCTCTATATTTCTATCTTTTCAGCATAAAAGGCCCGTGTCTAAATTGTGTTTGCTTTGCATATGCTTGAAAACATATGAGAAAATATTATTTTTCCTTCTTCGTTTGTGTTTTTCTTCGAGGCTTGGCTTCCTCTCAAATCGAACCCGAATCATAGAATATGATCATACAAGCTTACAAGTTATATTGTTGATTTTTTTTTTATTTTTATCAAAACCATTTAACATTGGGCTACCTTAGACCCAGTTTCATTTTAATCCATTTTACCCATTTGACTAGCCCAATAATAGCGTAAACAAATAACTATATACGGTTTGGATATTGTAGAAAACAGGTGTTGGGTAGAAAACGTAGGAAAGAATCACATCCGTTTAGTAGTACATCCAACGATTGAGATTGTTCCCTCCAATACAAAATCTTTTCTCATGTGTAAACGGTTGAAAAAGGGCAAAAAGGTAAAAATGTGTTGTTATTTAAATTGGATATTGTTTAAAAAGGGGCTTAACGTTCGTCATCCTCGGAGTCTGACTAACCATATTGTGTGCTTCCTAATTTCACTCCACCTAAGAATAACACAATTGAAGATAAAAATGATCAGGCAATTCAAGATCATTGACGGGATATCAACAAGTAAGTTTATCGTGTTGCATTCGTAATTAGGTTTAAAGAAACCCTATTTTTTTTTGTTTTCTTAATTTCCAGTTAAATTAGTGTAATTGTTGTATTCCGGTGGCACCAACAATGCAATGACGCAATGATTTCGACTGTGTTACAACAATTTGATAGTTTAATCGAGTTTTTTTATGTGAATGCAATTGGTATCCTGATGTGTTGTAGGTCTTGATTTTGTGGGTTTAATTTGTGGTGCTGGTGGTGTCGTGTTGTCGTAGTTGTGGTGTTATGTCGAGTGTTGTTTAGGTGACGGAAAGTCGTGTTGGTTGCATCCCGTGTTGCTCGGATAATCCGCGGGTGCGGTTGGTCTTGCCTGTGGGCAGGGGGTTTTATGGGTGTTGCCTGGTTGTACTTGGTGCCGTTGTTAGGTTTCTTGGGTGTTGTTTGGTTGCTGAAATCGTGTTGGTTGCACTCCGTGTTGCTCGGATAATCCACGGGTGCGGTTGGCTATGCCTGTGGGCAGGGGGTTTTATGGGTGTTTTAGGTTTCTTGGGTGTTGTTTGTGGCTGCTGAAATCGTGGGAAAAAATGTAACGGGCTGTGCATGATTGCAGGAATTGAAAGCGATCATATTTTTACAATATTACCCTTTTTAATTTAATTATTATTTTTCATTTGCTTTCTTCTGATTGGTTCTTACATTTCTCACAAAAATAAGACTTTCTATTTGATCCTCCCTCTATACTCGTAACAAACCTTCTTCATGTCTAAGGTTTGCATTCATTTTACATTGCCTTTACAATTGCATTCATTATAAATACAGGAGAAAGTAATATTGCATAAAGTTTTTCATTTCTTTAACAACCAATTTTTTTTCTCCATTTTTCCCCTTGTAACGCTTGAACCATAGTTTTTATTAGATAACACCAACACATTTACCATCACATCACAAGGGGTTGCATAAAGTTTTTCTTAAATTTTCTGTAAACATATTCTAATAAACATTCATTTTATTCTCTAGTTTGGCTTACTTTTCTCATAGTGTGTTTAATACGAAAGAGCACACACGATAAGATACGGTGATCGGAAGTTGTATTCACATTTTGCCATCACGTTTTTTATTGTTTTTTTTTTATATTTTAACTTAAGTTGTTTAACTGTCATATTGAATAAAAATTGAACTAATTTTATGTATTCGTCTTTTATATGCCATTAAGATTTATAACATGAACCAAATAGAATTTCATAATTTCACTACTAACAATTATAATACGCTAGACATTGGTGATATGGAAATGTGGTTTCACATACGATTTTATGCAATGCGTTTCAAGGAGAATGTCAGTTTAGCAATCTATCTATCTATATAAATTTTGTATATCTTCTATCAAAAACTCATATGCGTCAATCTCTCTGATTGCTTCTCACCCCCTTAAGTCACCAGATTTCTTGATTTGTGATTTGAAACTTCTCAAGGGTTTTACCCGAATTC
Source organism: Bidens hawaiensis (assembly GCF_021521415.1). Classification (NCBI taxonomy): domain Eukaryota; kingdom Viridiplantae; phylum Streptophyta; class Magnoliopsida; order Asterales; family Asteraceae; genus Bidens; species Bidens hawaiensis. Next base: position 21,753 of record NW_027494272.1, on the reverse strand, counting down.
ACAGGTGTAAGTATCACCAAACACGAATAGCCTTTAAACGAGTTATAACATCTCATTTATTTGTTAAATAAATAACCCATTAATCATCAAATAATAATTTCTGCGGGTCATTGGTCTCACCAAACTTGGATAACCCTTAAACATGTTATAACATCTCATTATTTGTGAAACCCTTTCCTCATCAAACCCTAATTTAAATTCTCCCTTATACATATTCATTGTCGTTGTTCTATCCTCTCCATCACCTATTAACTTCCGATTACCACCCACCATCATCAACTTCCCCTCAAATGCATCACCCAACATCGTCACCTACATCAACCGCCTCTTTTCCATAACATGTTTGTTTGTTTAAAAAAAAATAAAATGTTCGTGTTCATTTACGCTTGTTCGTTAAAAATCTTAAAAACCTACATATTTCAAATGAAAGATTTCAAAAGTTAAAAAATACAATAAACGTAACAAACTAATGTATACGTATTAAATCTAAAACAAACCATGTTAAAAGTAAAACAAAATTATTACAAAATATAAATAGCAAAACGATACAAAATAAAAATTTAAATAAACTCCTGTAACACGGGATTCAAACTAGTAAAAAGTATATGGCAAATTGGATACACGACTATATCCGTAATTTATATCTGAACAACTATAAAGCTACGACACGTAACTACTTTCATGAGTTTTTTATTTTGAAACAAATAAAAGTGATATTTCCATAAATCAATAGCTTATAAAAAATCAAATTTAGAAAAGTAAACAACCTATGAGACATTTGCATAAGATTAGCTTGATAAAATCACCTTCCGAAGGCGTTACATTCTATACAATCGCCTCCTTAATAAAATACAAAAATGTTATCAAATTTGTTATTTTAAAATTGGTAAATTGAATTTTAATAATCCAATATTTTTGCAATCGGTCAATAATAACACCTCATCAGAAAATAGTTATCATCGGTCTCACATTTCACTCAATTATTTCATTTGACCATTGTTAAAAAAAAGTTAACGCCGTTAAATTTTTCCAATTTGCAAACATATGTTTTATGGTTTTTGATTGGAATGAAGATACGAGTCAATTGATATAAAACTTACATTGAAACAGTGCTTCAAACGACTTGTTTTTTATTAGTTGAAAGTTTAAACACTTGAATTGAAACACCATTTCATCACTTAATAAATCGAAAAATTTACAACAATCGACTCGTATGCCAGAATGTTTCCTTTAAAACCTGGGTGTTGAAATAAATCAAATCCGATCCGATTGTGTAGCACATAAAAGTTGAAAACAGAGCAACACAACACAAACACAAGTGTCAGTGTAACCACTCTCTAATGGCGGCCGTCGTATCCACCTACTCCGCCGTAATCCACACTCGTAAACCACCGTCATCTTCTTCTTCCAATCTACTCCCATCTTTCAAAACCCTAGATGCCACGTCGACCGTTTTCTCCCATACACTCTCTTCAAATCCCCTAAAACCTCATTTCAAACCACTTTCCGTACAAGCAACCAGCGGGACTGTTTCTACCGCCATCGATTCGACTCCGTCCATGGCTCGACCTAAGTAAGCTCGTTAGATTACATTTCAAGCGTTAGTTTTTTCAGTTATTGTGGTTTTGTGGTTAATTAGTGCCTATTTTGTTAAATTGCGTTACGGTTGTAAGTGAATTTAATATTCTAGGTCAACGTGATTCAGGTTTCGATTATGATATTCTTTTTGCATAATTGCATGTTTGAATTGTGCGTCTGATAAAACCTGTTAATACAAAAAGTGTGCCATGTGTTTTTTTTTTTATTTTTTTATTCTTTTTTAAATAATTGAAGTTAGTAGGCTAGGGTAGGCTACGGTCCATTCTTTATCCTTATTGGTACATGAAATTTAAATGGTCTTATAGCTATGAGATATAAAGTACTTAAATGAGCTGTATTCATGTTTGATACTTGTGTTAAGCGTGTCGTCTCTGACTTGTTTAACACGATAAGACCGGTTTTGACAGCCCTAGGTTTTCAGTGTTTCATCATGTTGAAGTTATGATTCCTGTTAATCACTCATTGTTTTAGGTTAGGATTTAGGTGTTAACATTGGATCTGTACATTGTTTTTGTTTATTTTGTATTGAATGATGTTTGTGGTTGAAGATAAGCCATTCGATACTCAAATATTAAAATTGGACTCTGTTTTTTTCTTTAAAGGGAGGTAACTTAATTTATGGAATGTTGATGTGGTGAATATGATGATTTAATCATAGTTGTCAAAGGTGCAAGGCGTGAAGGGTGAGCCTTCGGCCTAGTCATATGCGAATAAAAAGTTAGGGGCTTTCCCTATGTATACATCTAAAAAAAAACTCAGTTCTTTCATTAAACAAGAAAAGATCGAATACTCAGTCGAGTTAATCCTTACTACATAGTACATACTATATCAACATTTCAGAATATAAATAAATCCTTTTTTTAGCTTTTCATCTCATTATTGAATTCTTTATCTGTATTAGAATATTCAGTGATCAAATTTATATTTACAACGTTTCCTGAGATTAGCAAGGCACATAGCATAAAGATGTGATTTTTGGGGGTTTTAGACATGTTTTAGGCTTGTTTTTGTTCTATGTCATTTTTGGATGTAATGATGTGTTAGAATTGAGACCGATATGCCTGGAAGCTGTAGAATTTTGGCAGAATTTTTAGGGCCGGAATGCTACCAGATTATCTGGATGGTAACAAGGCGCTTTCCCTGTGCCCCGGCCCGCACGAGGCCTGGGAGCACGCTTGAAGGGCTTTTGACAACATAGGATATAATCTGATATCATGTTATTGTTATTCAGGGTGAGGCGTCACACGATTTCAGTGTTTGTTGGTGATGAAAGTGGAATGATAAACCGGATTGCCGGAGTCTTTGCAAGAAGGGGATATAATATTGAGTCTCTTGCTGTTGGTTTAAACAAGGACAAAGCTCTTTTTACTATAGTTGTATCTGGAACCGAAAGAGTGCTGGAGCAAGTTATGAAACAGCTTCTAAAGCTCGTGAATGTTTTGAAGGTTGGCTTTTGTTTTGACCAGTCATTCATCATATTGTTGCTTTGTTTAACTTTATCAATCAAGTTAACCATTTTTAACAGGTTGAAGATATCTCAAAGGAGCCACAAGTAGAACGTGAGTTGATGCTCATCAAGATTAATGCTGATCCAAGCTACCGTTTGGAGGTATTTAACTACTTGTGTCATGTTATTCATGTTTTGGTTAATGATTGTTATTTTTTATTTTTATTTGCAGGTCAAGTGGTTAGTGGACATATTTAGAGCTAGAATTGTTGACATCTCAGAGCAATATATAACTATTGAGGTGATTCGAATCAAACTTTTTCTTTGACCTTTTTGCTACTTTCTCATGCAACATATTTGAAATTAAGGAGCAATGTAACATCATGTATAAACATAATTTGCTTTATAATATTATTTCTGGTGATAAAAGTTTTAAATTTTTAATAACTCTTTCTGCTTTGGAATCCAGGTAACTGGTGACCCGGGGAAAATGGTTGCGGTGCAAAGAAATTTAAGCAAGTTTGGTATTCGAGAAGTTGCTAGAACTGGAAAGGTAAGTAATTAGTGGACTCAATATTTTATTCAAATGCATAAAACCTACTAAACGCGAGTCGACTTTGACCTAAAATTACCTTTTTGCTCCTTAGATTGCATTGAGAAGAGAAAGAATGGGTGAAGATGCTCCCTTTTGGCGGTTTTCAGCAGCTTCATATCCTGACCTTGAAGAAATGAACAAACGAACTCCTCTTCAAGCCAAAAAGAGAACTGACTATCAGCAATCCGATAAGTCTGTTGGGGTAAGTTTAGGCTTGTAAACGAGCCGAACAGACACAAACACGAACGGAGCATGCTTGTTTATGTTCGTTTAACTGAACAAACACGGACAATTAAAAGAACATGGTTTTCTTGTTTGCGTTTGTTTGTTAAGAAAACAAACATGTTCGGTTTTTTATGAAAATGAACGGTTAATGAACGTAAACGGACAGACATAACTGAATAAAGATGAATGAACATAACTGAGCTAAAGCCAGTTGAAGTAATGTGGAGAACAATGTGTTGGGCCAAAAAAAATTAAATGAATATATTAACGAACAAATTTAAACAAACGAACATAAACACATTTAAATGAACGAATGTAAATGAACGAACACAGTTTTCTGTTTGTGTTCATTAGTTTATTATGTAAAACGAACGGTTCATGGCCTACACACTGAATATTCAGTTCGTTATTGGTCTAGGTAAGTTTTAGTTATTTTTAGCTGAATATTATATTACTTTTAATTAGCTGTAAACGATGTTATGTTTGTTTGTGAAGGGCGATGTTTATCCAGTAGAGCCAACTGATTCATTCAATCAAGTTCTTGATGCACATTGGGGCGTTCTTAATGAAGAAGATGTAAGACCATATTACCAGTTGTTAGTTTCCACAAACATTATAAAACAGAGAGGTCATTTCAATAATCTTGGCTTAATGTTTCTAGACAAGCGGGCTTCGTTCCCACACTTTATCAATCGTTGTTAACGACAAACCTGGAGTTCTTAATGTTGTAACGGGAGTTTTTGCTCGTAGAGGTTACAATATTCAGGTATGCTTTACGTATTCTTGTCTGTTGATTTTGTTTATTCTTTGTAATTATCATAATAATTGCCAGCAGTTGGAGCTTTATTGGTGTTTGTAATTTGTTAATATCAGAGTTTAGCAGTTGGCCATGCAGAAGTAGAAGGGCAGTCCCGCATCACAACTGTTGTTCCTGGTACAGATGAGTCGATTGGAAAGTTGGTTCAACAATTATATAAGTTGATAGATGTTCATGATGTGAGTATCATACTCGAAATTTTGAGGTTGCTTTTCTGAATTTTTTCAACCGAGTGACCGACAAACATGTTTTTTATTCAGGTTGTGGATCTAACATTGATGCCGTTTGCTGAACGAGAATTGATGCTAATCAAGGTTGCTGTTAATTCCACCGCCCGGCGCAATGTTCTTGATATCGCAAGCATATTTAGGGCTAAAGCTGTTGATGTTTCAGATCATACAATTACACTTGAGGTAAATTTTATCCACTCACAATTTATGTTTTTTTTGTAATCATCTCATATTTATTTTACATGTATATTTTTTAGGTAACTGGAGATGTGAATAAGATGGTTGCACTGCAAAGGTTGTTGGAGCCTTGTGGAATATGTGAGGTGGCAAGAACAGGGCGTGTGGCACTGACGCGTGAATCAGGCGTTGATTCATCGTACCTTCGTGGATACTCTTATCCTGTTTGATTTCTATCTTTTGAAGCTTCCTGTTTTGATTGTCATTAATGTGTGTTCTCTTTACATCTCGTACCTAATTGTATGTTTTCAATAATAGATTTTTTGTTTTAATCCGGTTTTTACGATCTGGTTTTCACTTTAAAAGAAGTTACATGTGTATTAAGGCTAGTCGGGTGGGAATAGGTCACCCCATCTTCACTAGGGATGAGCTCGGTACCATACAGGTATAAACCCTGAATTTCTTGATCCCCCTTGCGTGTTATGAAACATCGGTGATAGATATGTTTATTTTTTGAAAATATACAACACTAGATATGTTTATTTTTTGAAAATATACAACACATGCTCACATAGTGTGTATATATCTTTTATGTATCAGTGACAAATATGAGAGATTTAAGGTCTTGATTTACGTTGCCCACAGATAATATGTGGTTTTTAACTCGGTAGCTATCTTGCAAACATCATCCACCAATTCAATTCTCTAGGGAGTCAAAATCCATAGACAAAATTAGAAATAAAAAATAAAAAAAAAGAACTAGAAACACAAAACTGGAAAAAAAGAAAAAAGAGAGATCAATGGGACATCATCCTGCCAAACATTAGAGGAAGAAACAGATAATGTGGCTTCCGAAAAGCAAAAGCGGTGTCCATAACGATCCGTTGCGGAAGGGAACCGCCCTGGTTGCGGTGGCGATAGACAAAGACAAATACAGCCAACATGCGCTCAAATGGTCCATTGAACATCTTCTTAACCGTGGTCAAACCGTTGTCCTCATTCATGTGATTCGGAAAACCCCTCCTACAGGCAATCCTTCTGTTTATAATAGTTTTATGCATACAACCCCCCGACGGTTCATGAACGGTTTAAACGTTCGATTCGTTTACGACCTAGTTTCATGGGATGGAAATTGGAAAACATACATTTTGAACACTTAACACGTTGAGATATCTATCTTGTGACCTTATGATGCAGGTGGTGGAATTGACGCTTCTGATGCAACCAAGCAACTAAGGGAGAAGCAAACCCGAGACTTGTTCCTCACGTTTCATTGCTTTTGTACCCGCAAAGAAGTACGAAATACGATATACAACAAAGAATGTTTTCATGTTTGTTGCATATTGCTTTACTTACGCGTCTGTCTCACACAGATACAATGCCTCGATGTTGTACTTGAAGAACCAAATATAGCAAAAGTACTCACGGAATATGCTTCTTATGCCGCGATAGAGATTTTAGTCCTTGGAGCCGCATCGCGACATGGTTTCATCAGGTCATATTAATCTTCCTTTTTACCTATGGTAATAAAAGAGAGAATACTTTACTCCTTTAGACTGATATTTGAAACATTTGTGACTTAGATTTCGGACTTCTGATGTTCCAAGCCACGTGATGAAGTCGGTGCCAGATTTTTGCACGGTTTATGTAATCTCGAAAGGAAAGATATCAACAGGAAAGAAAGCGTCAAAATCAGTCCCATTTCCATCCCCTTTACGTGAAAAAATCGAAGAGCAAGCTAACATTTACTTAGAAGCAAGTGTACAACGGAAGAGTAGTTTCAACCTCCAAAGTATGTTCATTATATCCTATTAAATGATCACTCGAATTCCAGAAAGTATTTTGCCTTTTACATGATGTTATAAGGAACTTGTAATCAGGACCAGAACCAATAATTCCCAAGAAGCCGGTACTTCCTGCTCCAGTGCCAGAAGAGCCCGAAACAACCATGTAAGTTCAAGGTGTTCATGAACGAACATACCTAGTAAAATCACTCATAGCAAAGTTATTAATAGGGTCTAGGGTAGGGGTGTGCATTTGTCAGCTTGGGCTCAAACCGAACCAAAAACCAAAAGTTATGTTGTTTCGTTTTTGAAAAATGTTCAGCTTTGTTTTGTATTTTTTATTTTTTGGTTTTTACAGTGGGTTCAGTTCGGTTTCCCTGTCTAGGCTTGAAATTTTTGGGTGAAAAAATGGCCCAAACTAATGATTTTGGACCAAATATTTGAGCCTTATTTTTTCGTTTGTAATAATAATTATTTGATTATTACACGTTTGAGCTTAAAAATTTTGTAGCTTTACCATTTATTAACTTTTTATAAATTACTTAACATTCGAAAATAAAATTGATAATCTGTAAGATAAATAACAAAAGTCGGTTTTTTTGGTTTTTACGTTTTTGTTTGGTTTTCATATATGCTAAAATGAAACCTAACCATAAATTCGATTTTGGAAAAAAAACATAAAACAAAACTGCTGTTTTTTAGTTGGATATGGTTATATCGGTTACGAGTCAATGGTTTCGATTTCATGTACACACCTAGTTAGAGGAGGGTGGATGAGAGCAAACCTTTCTTTTATCACAGGCTGCTTCCACTAAAACCCCCGGCTCCAAAAATCCCTTTTTACGTGTTTAGTATAGTATTCTTGATAATTTATAGATAATATATAGTATGTTAAGTAAACCAAACCAACAACAAAGCAAAAAATACTAATAATATTAATAGTAGTAAGCTACATAAAGTGTGAATTAATGTTCATATAACATTTACTGACTAATAGATAATATACAGGTCACCCTTCAATAGAGGGAGAGGGTTGAACGCGAAGTTGTTGTGTGGGGAGTTTTCGGAACCAGACATGGATTTCTCATTTACAAGCTCAGTTGGGGGACAAAGTTTTGATAATCGGATGTCGGCTGCTGCTGCAATGGATTATGACAATGTTGATTTAACTCCACGGGTTTCTGGAGCTGCAGACTGGAGCTTTGAGTCACCTTTCTACGGAAACAACATGGGTTCAATGTTTTCGTCGTCCTCAAACAGATCGTCTTCAGTACGACTGTATACATAAAGCTTTACAGTTGCGATTGATATATAATACAAGATATTGGGGGTCAAAACTTAAAAATGAATATGTTTTCTCTAGACGAATGGTCAAAGTGTCAAATACAAGAAACTCCGTTCTTTTAAATGGTCGTCATTTGTTTGATTAAAGTTAAATTGACGAACATGAAGAAGTGTCGTATGCCTAGTTAATATAATTACATGGCACTTGTTTCTATCGTTAATTTTACTTCACCATATTCTGTCTGTAATCATAAATCACTGCAACAGGAGGATGCGGATAACGAAATGAGAAGATTAAAGATGGAACTCCAGAGAACAATGGAGATGTACAGTTCAGCCTGCAAAGATGCACTTACAGCAAAACAAAAGGTGATCTCCTCTCAAAAATCCATTTAAATGTTTGAATCCATTATAAGAGGTTGTCACAAAGCAAATGCTATGGCACAATTATTTTTTTAAAAAATTTTCCTTTTAATTTTTAAAATATAAGATTTGTTTGCTATGGCACAATTTGTTCTTTTCTTTGCTATCTAAAGGTTTAGTGTTGAACTCTTGTGTTTCTTTTATATGGCTCCATACATATAATTTTAAAACTAAGGGTTTTTCTGGAAACATCTCTATTCTTTGGGATAGATGTACAATTTGCCTACTTTCCACCCTCCCCAGACCCTGCTAATAGCTTTGTTGTTGACGAGATTTTTACTGGGTATGATTGTTGTTGCTAATAGCTTTATATTTGTTATCATTTTAGGTTTTTTTATTGTTTTTATTGTTTTATTATATGCTTTTATACTTTATAGATATACTTTTTCTATATCAAAATATACATAAGAAAACATAGAACTTACAAAAAAAAAAAATTAATTAATAGTTGAATGTTTGTACATAAAAAACCAGAACGTTTATAAAAGAACTATGAAACATTTCTAAAAAAATAAATATTAAGATAAGTTTAAAAAAATTAAAACTAATTACTTTATAAAAAATAAGTTAAGTAATATTATTGATTGGACTATCGCGTAGTAAAATCTGCTACGTCATAATGAAACTTGAGCCAACTTGATACTGGTTCGGGTCAAGTCACACTTGAAAAACACTAAATCATCAAAAATATTAAGAAGTCATGACTATTTTGTTAAATTTTTTCTCGTAATTTTGCCTGTAGTTTTTTTTGAACGGCGACTTTCTTGTAAATTTCCAGTTAGGTGTATACTTTTGTTCATGTCACGTGAAAACTTTTAACAAATGAACCAACAGGCTGGAGAACTCGAACGATCTCGAGTGGAAGAAACAAATAAACTCTCAGAAGCGAAAAATGGAGAAGACGAACAACCAGAAGTTATAGAGAAAGAAAAAGAACGATACCAAGCATTAATGGTGAAGGCAAGAGCTTCTAAGAAACTCGCAGAGTTAGAATCCCAGACACAAGCACTCGAACATCCTGAAATAAAACACCAAAAATCGATTAATAAACAAGACCAATATAGATACAGAAGATACACGATTGACGATATAGAAAAGGCAACAGATTTCTTCAAAAACTCGAAAAAGGTCGGGGAAGGAGGCTATGGTCCGGTTTTCAAAGGCGTGCTTGATAATACACCTGTTGCAATTAAAGTTTTACGACCCGGTGCTGCACAAGGAAGATCACAGTTTCAGCAAGAGGTAAAGCATAAACATGAGATCTCTCTTAGATTTCTTTGACTATAACTCGGTTTCAGTAAAATTTATATCAGAATATTGGTAAAATAGTTAAATAAACTGTATATTTATATTTGTTGGGTTTGAATCAAATACAAATGAAATTAACGTGCTAATTGTGAGTATCAAGTAGAGTAATTATATATACAAGTAGAGTAATTATGTAATTACATCATAGAGCAATTATGTAATTACTCTACGATGTAATTACATAATTACTCTACTTGTATATATATATATAATTACTCTACTTGATTCTCACAATTAGCACATTAATTTCATTTGTATGTTAACTTTCCTGTATATTTGTTTTATAAAATGTAACAACAATTAGCTAGTTATCAAAGCAAAGTTAAATTATATCTTAAATAAGATATTGATAAAAAAGAAAAATAAATTGAAGTGCTACATGAACACGTAAACTTGGAAGATGTAATTACATAATTACTCTACTTGTGTATATATATATATATATATATATATATATATAATTACTCTACTTGATTCTCACAATTAGCACGTTAATTTCATTTGTATGTTAACTTTCCTGTATATTTGTTTTATAAAATGTAACAACAACTAGCTAGTTATCAAAGCAAAGTTAAATTATATCTTAAATAAGATATTGATAAAAAAGAAAAATAAATTGAAGTGCTACATGAACACGTAAACTTGGAATTTTTGCATGACTTCAACTATTTAATATACTTTCTAATTATATTTTGTGTGATTGTTTAATCATGATAGGTGGAAGTGTTAAGTTGTATGCGACATCCAAATATGGTTTTACTCCTTGGAGCGTGCCCGGAATACGGTTGTTTGGTCTATGAGTACATGGATAATGGTAGCTTAGAAGATCGTTTACTAAGAAGAGGAAACACCCTCCGTTATCATGGCAAGTTCGGTTCAAAATCGCAGCAGAAATAGCTACCGGAATCTTGTTCCTCCACCAGACCAAACCGGAACCTATAGTCCACCGTGACTTAAAACCGGGGAACATTCTCCTAGACCGAAACTTTGTGAGCAAGATAAGTGACGTGGGACTTGCGAGACTACTCCCCGCTTCGTCATTAAATGAGGATGTCAGTCAGTATAGAATGACATCCGCGGCTGGGACGATGTGTTACATCGACCCAGAGTATCAACAAACCGGGATGCTAGGTGTCAAATCGGGTGTCTACTCATTAGGAATCATGTTGTTACAGTTAATTACGACCAAACCCGCTATGGGTTTGGCTCATCATATTAGAAGATCCATTGATAAGGGGACACTTGGCAACATGTTGGACCCTACCGTGAGGGATTGGCCACTCGATGAAGCACTTGTGTTTGCAAGACTATCGATTCAATGTGCTGAGTTACGACGCAAAGATAGACCGGATCTTGACAAAGTAGTGTTGCCTGAGCTTAATAGGTTGAGAGATCTTGGTGTAAAGAATATGACATCTTTAGTTACCGAAATTTCCCAGGTCAGTATGCTCAAACTAGTTATTTATTTATTTTGTTTTACAACATAATAAATGTACAAGAGCATATGAATAATCTAACTCAATATCTAAACATTAGAAGTAATGTATGCAGGATACGAGTAGCGCTTAACGACTTCAAGTTTCAATGACATTCAAGTAGATGCAGTCTAGTGTGTAGTTTACTAGCTAGCTAGCAAGGTGACACCAAAGTAACGTTTGTCTCATGTCAAATTTGTTTGATTTGGGGCTATCTTATTTCTTCGTAATTGTTCCCTATAGTTTCAGCGTTTTGCGGATCAATGTTTTGGTTATCATATTTCTATCTATTTGTTTCACGCGGCATCAACATATCGCGGATCAATGTTTGCGTTTGTAGTTTATTGTAAACTAGCATTTGTTGATTGTAAAAAGTTGGGATGGGTTCAAATAAGGGTTTAATGGATTTTAAAGCCCAGCTTTGTCTAAATTTGAGGTTGTTGGCATCTATCAAAATTTGGAGAATATCATAACTGACTTAACCCTCGATCCTTAATGCACATATAATATCGATCATTTAATTTTTATTGAACATCAAATGAAAATCAAATTGATGAGCTTGCTAGAAACTTAAAAGATGTTAGCACTTAGCAGGGCCGGCCCAGAGCATTGCGGACCGTGCTATCGCACAAGGCCCAAAAATTTTAGAGGCCCATGTGAAAAAAACAGCTTCCTATAATATATAGATAAATCGCATACAAACGCAATTTTACAAAAGATTTAATGTGTCACAGATGGTTTGTGCACTGTATTACAGGTGGGATGACCTAGGCTCAAGGCGTAACTCACACTATCCTACGTTTCTATTTATATTTATCTAACCTTTCTGTTCATATTAAGATTTTCTATATATTTGTATATAGTTTTTTCAAACAAAAGCTCGTAACTAAATTAAAACCCAACTAAACTTGTAAATTAAATGCCTATCTAGCTTCCGAGAATTTAAAGAACAAAATGTATTTATGTTTTAGCCCACATAGACTTATTAGATGCCGTCTTTTGGTTTCTATTTAAAACATAGTTTTATAATTAAGGGCCCATTCTTGTAAGATTTTGTAGACATGGCGTTTGATTACTGGTGTAGAATAAGTGGGTGGGCCGATGGGTTTTGAAATGAACATGATAGAACCTGGGGGATTTCTATGGACTATTTTAGAGTAAGATTGATCAAAATAGACAATTTAATCATTTTCCCTTATTGTTGTATAAAAGTAAACATATCAACCACCAAAGTTCTAAATCAAACTCCTCTTAACTGCGAAAAAATAAAAGACGAATTGTAACTCATTTGTTGAACCGATGATTATGGTTTAAATCATGCATATAAAGAAAGAAAATAGTCTCTTTCACATTCTTTGATTTTCCTATTACTACCTTCTATAACTACCACCTCCATCACATGCTTAATCATCGAACACATTCTTTTCTTTGTTTTCATTTTGTTTTGTATAGTGCAGACATGATGTACTCTTTCTTCTAAGAATTTTTCAAAAACACAATTCTCAGTATCACTCAATACATGTGTTTTGAAACCCGGCTCGGGCGGTCGGCCCCCGACCCGGTCCCTATACCGGGTCGGGTCAATGTATTTGGGCTGTTTCGAAAAACCCGGCCGGGTTTTGCGGGTGGGCGGTTGGCCCGGAACGGTTGACCCGGCGGTTGAACCGATAAAACCCACTTTTTCATTAAATCCTAAATGAAATGTGCATGCCGGGATTCGAACTTGGGTCATTTTGGAGATAGAAGCTTTAATAATTACCCCATGAGTCAACCAACCAAGTTTCATTAATGTCTCTATTGATCAAACATAAATCATATATATTTAAAAAGCAATGTATAAATGTCACACCCCGACTTAGAGCCTAGGCGTGTGACCAATAGTTGATACCTGTTTTGTAAATATATCAGAGTTGCGAGTTTATTTTAGCGGAACTCTTTAATAAATTATTATTATATTGAAAACTCGGGTTTAATTACCCGTTTGCTAATACAAATACTATTCTTTGGAAAACATAATTCCTTATAATATTTTCAAATAAAATATCTGAGCCACCAGATAGCATCTAAAGACTATAACTCCAATCTTCTATTCCTTTTTGCTTGTCTGTTCTAACATTTCTTATTTTCCTGTAAAATGGGTTGGAAAATACGTCAGCACACAACTAGTGAATGACGCTGACTCTTAAAAATCTTTTCAATACCTTTATGAAACCAATAATAATACCTTTGTGACTACTCATTAGGCACCAAACTAAATTGAGATCAAATTACCCTAAGTACCTTGTACAATTAATTATATACACAATATCATTTCTCTAAACAGTCCCGTAGACCATGAGAGGCATGTTGATGATATGCATGGCCTCGGGGAAATGCCGAGTCACCATGTATGAATGGATCCAGACACATGTATACTCTTAATCAGAGTGTCCGTTTCTTATTATTGTAACACAAAGTTTTAAGGATTTGTAAATCCTATGCAAACATTCTGACTCAATATAAAAGGTTTGGGGCGTATTCACCTTTTCTGTTTATAATCAGTTTCTGTTACTGATTCCTGTTTTCCGTTTTCTTCTTCTTGTTTTTGTTACCTCGGACCTATAGTACGAGAATAACCTTTGTATAAATAACTAGATCATCATCTAGCTTCAGACCTTTAGTCCGTTTTGTATAGCTTTAATCTTGATAAAATCATTTATAAAACATTTGGACCTTTAGCCCCTTTCATTATTTACCAATTATATGTTCGTTTCTTCTTCAGGAAGAAACATCTATACTGAGTTTCTTCTTCAAGAAGAAACATTAATTTCTTAACTATAATCCATTGTATAAATATTATAATTCTTAGTCATAAAGAAATACTATTTTAACTATAACCTTCGCTTAAGAAAAGTTATATGATTCAAGGTTCGGGCTATACCTCAGACTATGGTCTAAGCTATTTATAATAATAAAATAATAACTTAGGCAGAACCCCTACCTCGCACGGGTATTCGAAGTTAGATATTCCTAAGTTTATACGTGCAACACTTCTACTCTATATCACATATTGAGCATAAACCGTCATAACTTCGGAGCTTGGCACGTACTACGAGACTTGGCACGCAAATCGAGGCGACATCCGGGGTTGCCGGGTCGTGCACGTACTTCGAGGAAGCGTCGGGTTTTGGCACGGATTATCGGTGGCACACAAAACGGTATTCGTCACGTAAAACGAGGTAGAGAGAGAGTGTAATTCTAGAGAGAGAGTGTGGAAAAGGTGTGAGGGGAATGAGCCGTGAGGCTCCCCTTTTATAGCTGATTTCTGGTCTATTTCAGATATTCTATTGCTGATAGCTCGACTTGGTTAATCAAAACCCTTGCTTATTACCGTCACCGCTCACCACCGTAAGCTACCGGCTTAGTTTACAAATACTACTTCTTTTCCTCTTATTTTCTTGTAGATTTAACTCTATTTCTTATTTCACATATATAATCTCCATATACTTGAGGGATGTGTTAAGCAAACTAAATGTTGGATGTATATAAGGCTTAATAAAAGTATTAAATATGATGGTGGCGATATGTAAAACACGTGTAGAGTTACCTTATAATGCGTATAGACGTCCTTAAGACGCTTGTGTATTAATTTGACCGCCTGCCTGCCTAACCCTCGATCCATCAACTCTCCGGCGACTGTTACAATCATTCAAATTCAATTGTTTGATTATATTCCCCTTACAACACATACAAGAAAATTGGAATTTATCATGCGGTTGTGTGGTATGATTCACGGGTTTTGCTTTTTGTTTGTTCTTGTAAAATATAAATGATGTTAAACAACTATGTACAAAGTAATAGTAATAATACATATCATCGTCATCATATAATGTTATTATTATAGTGAGTGCGGGTACCGTACATGTATTGTAACAAACGAACCGTTACGGACCAAATTCCTGCCAAGTCCCTAACCATAGTTTGTACTTTTGCATGTCCATTGGCATGACTAATGCTGAATATCAGTTAGTTATCTTTACAATTCCGTCAAATTTACTATTCCAACTGATTTCTGGCCGTATGTTTGTAATTTTGGTCATGTGTTTCTTCGTTGTTTTCGTGTTTAATAATCATTGGCTTCACGTTTAAAAGTCTATTGTCACTTTTTTTTTGTTTTTCGCGTTCATCTTTATTTTGTTCCATAAGTATTTGATTTCAGTTGCTAACGATGATGGCCTCATAACAAATTTCATGTTATAGTTTTGGTATCTTGAGCGCATATCTAATACCTTAATAATTGTAAAGCAGGAATGGTGTCAAAGAAAGGATCCTCATGGAAAGGTGGGGTGTGGGACAAGTTGTCCCATTCCACCAAACACAAACTGGACATACCAAGTGCAAATGAAAATTTGGATCATACTCTTACCTCCCTTTAACCATGATGCATAGACTTTCCAAGGTATATATATATTCTTTCTTGCATGACTTGTGGCCCGTTTACTTATTAATGGGCGTTTTTTGGCTATTTGTATTTCAACGGGTCAAGTGACCCAAATTATAAAAAAATTACCAAAAAGTAAGATTTTTTTAGGATCATGGTTGAAAGTTGTATTAGATCTTTTAATACAATGATTTAAAATTACTATGTCATTGTTTTCATATAACAAAATGTGCATGGATAGCCATTCATGGTAGGCTCGAGCTTGGCTTGTTTATAAACCGAACAGATCCTGCTTGGGCTGTTTATTTTAACGGGCCACTTTTTCATTTTTTGTTTTTTCGTTTTCCTGAAATCTTAATAGGTCATGTTGGTGGTTTTTTTTTAAACAATTTTCTGTAAATGGGTACTGGTTTGGTCATGCAATACATTTACAGAAGTAAAAACTGGATAATAAAAGGTTGAGCTGTCAATGTCAGCTAGGGGTGTTAACGAGCTGAGGTTGTTTGGCTTACGAGAGCTCACCTGTGTGTGAGAATCGAATCGATTTGCATATCGGGACCAATTTCTATAAACAGGTAGGTATCAATAGATGTCACGTTCCACTTATGAATTTTTGGCCATTAAACTTTAACTCCCAAAACTCGCCCCATTGAATCTTGAATGTCTGCAATAACATATAAAGCACGTTAGCATGTGTACTGATAATTATAAAATATGTTGTAACATATTTTCAAGTTTTATTGCGCGTGTAGTTAAATATTTTTTTTACCAAAGTTTGGAAAATCTGCCTGGCAAAATGGGCGCTTTCAGATAACTGGGTCAGCACGGGTTTTAAGGAATGCTTCTATTATGTGCGGTTTAAAACTCTTTGTTCATAAATATTATGGGCATACAACTTCTTAAGACAGTTTTATGATTATCAGCCTCTTTTGGAGAGGATCTTTTATCTAAGCATATACTTGCAGACAACATGACATTCAATTTTGTAGCAGGGTCAACTATTTCACGTGAGATATTGGAAAATTACGGTTGTGTATTTACAGTAATCTCCCATCAATAGACTGCCCTGCTTAGGCTGCATAAGCTCCCTGTGACATGGATTCCCCCAAAATGCCCTTGCAAAATCGGTAATAAACATCTTAAACCAGAAAATTTATTAATGCTTATTGGCAATATGTATTTATAATTGGTGCTATTACATTAGGTTTGTGTAAAATAGCCAGATGTATCAAAATTAATAGGTAATGTGCATTATATGTGAAGGGTTATGACCTTTATTTCATTAATTAGTTTATGTATATATGTATGCATCTGTACATATGATATATTGATATCTTTAGTACTCTTTGTGGGGGGCGTTCGGTTTGCAGAATTTTGTTAAAGGAATTGGCATTATTAGACATTAGTAATAAGTATTCTTTGCACATCTTGGGTTATAGGTGACAGTATCTTGGTTAACTATCATTATTTACATATGTAACATCTAAATTTTATCCAATGCTGGTAATGCACCAGCAGCTCTCATGGCACCCTTTCTACCTAAAGCAAAGGTATTAACATTTCAGTGAGCTACCTTTAACATGTTCTATACATTAAATTGACAAAGTGAACAAATGAAATATTAGGTACTTCACAACGGAAAATGGAATGCGGAAGTAACAGTCTTTCTTGTTCAAGATGATATAATCAGTGTCAATCTCCGGTTGTGTTCGCGGGCTGACGTGTCCAACTACACAAAAACCCAATGAAAACCTGAAAATGTGACCGATATATGTGCTCAAACACGACACGACACGAACTCGCGGGCTGACATGAACAAGATGTTTAACGTGAATAAATTTTATTTTTTCGCATATATATTGATACTCTAACATGAACAAATGTATATTAAAAACTTCCATTACTGTAATAAAGTTGTATGTTAATTTTTTAACGGTTTGATTTATGTTATTTGAAATAGGTAGTTTTTTTAACGGCCTTTTAAATAGGTAGTTAGATATATTGTTCAATTTTTTATGATAATGTTATATAAATTTCTTAATTTTTTTTGTGTTTTAAGTTTTACTTACTAGAATTTTTTCTATCACAAATGTTGGTATCATAATGAACCGAACCTCTACCGATTGAATTCGTGTTAAATTCCGCCGCAACGCGCGGGATCTTTACTATTTAACACTTATTCATGTTTTACATTTGAATATGTAACACTAATTCACATTAGAAGACATGCAGGTATCTTTTAGATATTTTGTATATTAGATTATTATTATTAATTTTAATATGATTACTATTTACTAATATATACTTATATATATATATATATATAGTATGTTTAAATAGCGTTTGACAGTTAGACCACATGTAATGGTGCGTTATGGCTCCAAAACGCAGGGGGAACACCGCCCCCCCCCCCCCCCCCCCCGCGTTATGTTGAAGTTAAATTTGTAAGCGTTGTATATACAACGCTGAGAATGGCACGCGAATCAAAAAATGTTACCGTTGGGGTTAATGGAGCCGTTGGATTTAAAAAAAAAAATTAATTATATTTATACTATATAAACAAACCAAACTCATATTTTTTAACACATTCCTTCCAATCTACTAATTTACACAAATATTTATATCTTTTACACTAATATTTCTACCATCATGTTTCCAAACAACCAAAATATTCTCGGTTTCGGTCAATATGCCCGTAAAGCCAACCAAAATCCACAACCGAACCAATCTACCGCGCCGACGCCAACCGTACCCGTCCCGCAATTGTATGACCCGCAAATGGCCGCGTACTTTGCACTTCTACAAAACTCTATGCCAAATGCGGACGTTCGAGCCAACCCGAGGTCGAGTTCGTGCCGGAGACACAACCCGAGGGCGGTTCGAGCCAACGCGGACGTTCGAAAAAACACGCAAAGAAGCCCGCCGGCGAACCTCGGGTTAAAAAGACGGTGATATCGTGGAGTATCGACGAGTGCGTACTATGTGCTCGTGCTTGGTGCCAAATATCAGAAGATGCCAAATGCGGTAGGTTTTTAAAATGCATATATATATTTTTTAAATTTCTTATAACAAACATTAAACTTGTAATGTTTTTATTTTTTTAGCGAACTATCAAAAAACGGGGGTATTTTGGCACAAAATTATAGAGAGGTTTCACAACCTTGGCGGGGACTCGCGTCGAGAAAAAGATTCGTTACTGTCGAAATGGGGCGACAGTAAAATTATAATGATGTATTTTAATTTGATGTATTTTTTTTTAATTTAGTTTAATGTAATTTTTATTTGGAAGTTTAATGTAATTTTTAATTTTATGTTAATTTATTTAAATGAATTATTATTTAAAAAAAACAAATAAAATTATAATGACTGGGCGCCACGTGGCGCATAACCCCTGGATGTGGAGAGTTATGACTACAGCATGTTTTTGTACAAAACCATAACTCTGACTGGGCGCCACGTGACGCATAACCCCTGGATGTGGAGCTTTACGACTACACATGGTCTTAAAGACTCTCAAATATTTCGCGACTTAAATAATCGTTTCTTCAATTAAACGCTCGAGTAATAATATTTTGAGTATAAACTTAATAATTAATTTATGCCCGATAAATGACCAAATGTATATTTAAAGTTTTATTATGAAATTTTGGTGGTTGTTACATCCTCCCCATCTTTATTTAAATCTTGTCTTCGAAATTTGTAATGCAAAGAACTTGTTTTACGTGACTAGTTGTAACTATGGTCTGTTTCGAACAACTCAACATAGATTAAGCATGGGTGATCAGTTCATGCTTAGACCAGGGTCTAGTTATCGACACCTACCCCGGTTATCATCCTAATCCCTACTCTAATATTATATTATGAAAATTATATATTAAACTTAAACTTATTAGTTAGAGTTATTCGTATCTTTTATTTCAAAAAGTTATTGAGTAGAGTTAAGTTATATTATTCTTAATCGTAATTTGAAATATCAAACGGGTATTTAAACTCAAGTTTTTAATAATTTTTCAATATAATAATATTTAATTAAACACTTCCGCTAAAATGAAACCCGCAACTCTGATGTATTTATAAAACATGTACCAACTATTGGTCATACACCTAGGCCCTAAGTCGGGGGTGTGACAATAAAACATAAAAAAACATTAAAATTTGTTATTATTATTATTATTATTATTATTATTTATGTGTATATGAATTATACACACACACATATATATATATATAGAGAGAGAGAGAGATGTAAATATATAATTAAATTATTTAAGACGTCATCTGGGTCAAACACCGGTCCGCCCTCCCGAGTCGGTCCGACCTTTGACCCGATAAGGCGTCCGGATCAACGTCTGGGCCAGGTCTGAAAACATTGCTCAATACCATAGCAAAACTATTATGGTATCAGAGCGGTCATAAGAAAAAAATCCTCTGATTAAAGCAAAAATCCTAAAACAAACACCTTGGCCAATAAAGACAAA
The DNA here is from genome assembly GCF_021521415.1 of Bidens hawaiensis. Lineage (NCBI taxonomy): Eukaryota > Viridiplantae > Streptophyta > Magnoliopsida > Asterales > Asteraceae > Bidens > Bidens hawaiensis. The sequence continues at coordinate 1,491 of NW_027494272.1, read as the reverse complement.
GAAGGAAGAGGAAACAATAGTGAACGATTGAATCATTGCACGTTTTGTGGTAAGAACGGTCATCACAAGATGGATGCTTCAACCGCATCGGTATCCCGCGATGTGGCTGGGGAAGAACAAACCGGAAAGAACAAAACCGAAGGCAACTTGTGTTGAGGGGGAGGCGAGTCCGATGCCATGAATAACTAATGCCTAGTATTAACAATTCATTAAGATGTTTGGAAATAGGGATGGCATTGTTAAAGAAGAAAAAGAATCCACGGAGAATACGAAAGGGCACATTGGTAAGGAAGATAAATGGGTAATTGGCTCGGGTGCAACCGAGCATATAAATTATGATGAGTCCAGACTTAAAAATAAAACGAATCGACATTGTGAATCACCTGTTACCATTCACAATGGAGATGCTATTGCTGTTGAGGGTAGGGGTGATTATGTCCTACCAAATGTCATGTTAATTAAGGATGTTCTTTATGTTCCGAAATTCAAATCCAACATGCTATATGTTAGCCGATTCTCCAAGATCTACAATGTGCTGTAACTTTTTTTTTCCTGAATTTTTGCGCTATGCAAAATTTGAATTCCAAGACGTTGATACGGGTGGCTTATTGTAAAAATGGTCTATACAAGATGGGGATGGTTCAAACAAAGAGGCAAGCAATGATGACAACTCTTAGTACGTGGCACAAGAGGTTGGGTCACCCGTCAAGTGATAAACTACCCCATATTGGTTTTCTTCATAATGTTCCTTTACATTCCAAAGACTTTTGTGACTCAATGTGTTAAGGCCAAGTTTACAAGATTGCCGTTTCCGATTAGCACCACTAAGACTTACGGTTGTTTTGATTTGCTACATTGTGTCGTCTGGGGTAAGTATCGTACACCTTCTATTTACACGTGCGAGCTATTTTTTTTACTATAGTGGACGATTACAGTCGGGCCTTGTGGGTATTTCTTCTCAAACATAAACACGAGGCAAGCACGTTCCTTGTGAATTTTTCATAAATTGATACAAACTTAATGATGGTCTATCAGTTTGTGTGTGTGTGTGTGTATATCAGTTCGTTAATTTATTAGTTTTAATTGTTTATTGCACGAAGTTCGATACTTCATACGCGTTTATTATATTCAGGTCACAGGTAATTAATGCAACTATTTTGGACCTGTACTAGCACGAAATGAAAACCTGAGATGACCAGCAGGTTAAACGAGGGCAGAATATGAAGTTTGTTGGTGAGTAGACCCGTCCACGATACACGAAGGGTGGATAGAAGACGATCGCGTACCGCGATGGCATTTAATATTAAAAAATGGTGATTGTGGTCCATCGCGATACGCTATGGACATGTGAAGACCCCATCGCGTACCGAGATAGGTGCCAAAGACGAAGAAATTCAGGGTTGATTTAAAACATGTTTTGACGACCCTATTCGAATCCAACACTTTTGAGAGAAAATCCCGACTAAAGAGACTATTTCCCACATTCTGTTT